>NC_065558.1:8787878-9090909 GCF_022605725.1 Anthonomus grandis grandis
ATGTAAATAGAGACAGCATTTTTTATGAAAAATAAATAATGTACTTGAATACAATTTTGGATGTAAATTTAAATTTTCTCGCACATTTCCGAAAATAATTTCCAAGAAAGTTGCGTTTATTAATAATATTACATAAAAAGTCTAAAAAAAATGAACAATTATTTTCGAGTATTCGAAGGTCTATAGAATAAGGTAATTAGTCTAGAAGGCAAATTAAGAAAATATTGTCAAAAACCAATATTGTAAAATGGTGAAAAATAATAAAAAAATTAGGTAAGAAATGTGCCAATTACCAAAAAAGCCTAAAGAATTACATAAATATCTAAAGAATATAAAAACTTACTGCAAAAGAAAAAAAACGGAAAAAAAAATCATATGAAGGATATGAAAAATAAAATATTTATTTATTAATTTATTTATTAAAACTTTTTATTACAAAGGTTCAACAATGAACATAGCATGCGTCAATTTCAAGCCTTACCTAAATGTAGACACTAAAGTCATTAATAATTAAAAGTTAAACAGAGACATACATATACTAACAATACTTATTAAAACGAACTTACAAAAGAAGACTTGAAAGCTAAAAGACTATAGCCTAGGGACGAAACTTGCACAGATTTTTAATTTTTTTAGGTTCAAACAGTAAAAGTCATTATGACAGTATAAAGGATTATCTAAAAGGAGTTGCTTTATTTTTTATTTGAACTGGTTTACACCGTCAATTGTTTTTATGCAGTTTGGTAATTTATTAAACGCTTTAGACGCTACGAAAATCGCACTCTTTTTAAATAGAGCCGTATTGTGGTGCAAAATGTTGAGATCTTGGTGATATCTTGTAGGCATACCCATATTATAGTCTGAGTTCCTTGTAAAGTAATGACTGTATATTTATGCAAAAACCAAAAGTTTATAGAAGGATAACGAATATGTTTTTTAAACAAAGGTGCTGCATGGTCTAAAAAACCCAGCTCCATCTAGCGTTCTGATCATGCGTCTCTGTAGGACAAGTAAACGCTTCGGCTTAGAAGAAGCCCCCCAGTTGATGATACCATAAAATAGTCGACTTTGAACGTGGGAATAAATAAAGAGTCGAACAAAATCCGTGCTTACTATACGTGTTAGGTTACTTACAACAAAGCACGACGTTGCCAAGCTTTTCGCAATGTGATCGATGTGGGTGTCCCAAGCCTGCTATCGATATGTAAACCTAGAAATTTAGTAAATTTTTCATTTTTTATTGATTGGCTATCAGTTTTTACTAGGGCACTTTGAGGGTTTTTAATAGTTGAACGGTTATTTTTAAAGTGCATAACAACAGACTTCTCGGCGTTTAATTGTAAAGCATTTTGCTTGCACCAGTTTGAGAAGCTCATAGAAACCTCATTGCAGCTTGCAACTGCATCGATGTATGTCTGGTTTCGGACTATGATTGAGGTGTCATCTGCAAATTGACAAATATGCGAATCCTGGTTATTTATGTTAATAGAAAGATCGTTACAAAATATAAGAAAAAGAAGTGGGGTCAGAATTCCCCCCTGGGGAACTCCAGATTTAACATCAAGGATGGTTTTCCATTTCATTTAGTTTGTTAGTGATTTGAACGTATTGTTTTCTGTCAGAAATATAAGAAATTAGCCAGTCTAAAGGTGGCCCATAAATGCCGTAGGCTTCCAGCTTTTGTTTTAGTATTTCTCCATCAATTACATCGAACGCTTTGCTTAAGTCGTAGAAGATTCCAAAGGTTTCCAGACCCGAGTCTAGACTTTTATTTATGTAGGTGAGTGCTTCGAAAAGAGCGGTTTCTGTAGACTTATTTTGAAGAAAACCATGCTGACTTGGTGAAAAAAGTTTGTTAAATTCTTTATGTTAATTTAATTTTGTTGGGAAAATACCTTCAATAAAAGAGGCGTTTATTATATATTCGAGAGGTGCAATAATTAACTTGGCAACATAGTTGAGTATAAAGCATGGGATTTGGTCGCTACCAGCTGATAGTTTTTTTGTGACTTTATGAATAACGTTAAAAATGTCTGTGTCACTGACCGGTGCAAGAAAAAAAATTGATGTTCAATCAGCACGATGGAAGTTATATAAAATATTTGGAAGTTATATAAAGTAATTTCAAAGTAGTCCTGGAACACGTGAAAAATTATTTCAAATTCCTCGAAACTTTGTCAAAAATGCACCAATTTCCAAAAGTGTTAAAATATTACCAAGTAAAAAAATTACTTCAAATGATATGATAAATTCTGATAATAACTAAAAAACAGTCAATTAACATAATGAAAAATTTCTAGAACACAAACAAACATTACTGAAGATGCCTGGAAAATATAAAAAATTGACCAAAGAAGCCTGTGACAGATGGAAAATTATTTAAAATTCTCGGAGAACATTTTGAAAAATCTGAAATATACCGAAAGCCTCATATGCCTACTTTAATACCTAAATATGTAAAAAAAATATATGTCCATTAATGAGCATTTTAAAAGTCTGGAAAGATGACATGAAAATTACTGAAAATATATGGACACACTGATAAATTATTAGAAAAACATGTGATACATGGAAAATTATTAACAATACCTAAAAATACTGAAAAATATGTTTTTCAACAAATGGTTAATTTAAGCGTCTGGAAGATATAAAGAATTATTAAAGTTCTTGGAATGCTTTGACTTTATATATAAAATAAACTAAACAATTACTTTCAATACATAAGCGATATAAAAGATTATTTTCAATTATTGCATGCTAATAAAAAATATACTCCAGATATGAAAAAAATTCTGGAAACAAAAAAAATTACGACAAGTGCCTGAAATTAAATGAAAAATTACCTTGTGGTTGTTCCTATGCTTGTTATAATTTTATTATTATTATTATATACTGTGAATATATTTTCTTATTTATTACATTTTAACATTTTATTCTTAGTTTTAGTTGTTTCGTATTTTTTTGTACATCTATGCCAGTCGTTGTTTCATTTAATGATTTATTACATTTTGTATGAGCACCTACCAGCACATGCTTTTCTTAAGAAAACGTTTTATTTTAATTATTACAGTATGAACCTTTTGAAAGTTTGAAAAATATATTCCGTATTATGTATTGTAGCTAATGTTAAATAAATATATTATTAATAATTTGTGCTAACTTTAGAGCTAGTAACTTGGAAATTGACAAATATCACGTAACTTTTCTTGTATTTCATTAGTCGATTAAAAAGTCAAAAAAAAAAACTTTAAATGCTTATTTGTAATCCGTGAAAAAGAATTATTAATATATTACGTTTCCTGATTATATCGAAACACAATCTATCCAGGTGCACATGATATATTTATTCCAATAAATTATTAGAACCAAAATCAAACAATCAATATTTCCCCCTATAAACTGAAAAATCCTGTATACAAAGAAACTTATTACAAAAAGCTCGCTCTCGCGAAACAACAGTCGCTAAAACAAAATTAATACTTTTATTCAGCCCGGTGCAGATACAGATAGATAGAGAAGAGCTTTGAAGCATTAAAAAAAAAACCCGAATCGACTGCACCCCGTGAGAGCTTCTCTCGTATAAAACGATATTTGTGTTCGTTCTTGACGACTTGCCGTGATAGACTTTTATTCAATACGTTTTAAAGGAAATCCATTTCGTTTTCGTACGAGTGTGTTTATATGAACGTCTCCTTTTGAATATCATAAGCAAATTCGAGGAGTGAAAATCGAATTTCAATCACTTTAGCGTATATGGGATGTTTATGTTTGTTTGGGGGATAATGAGGGATATGGTATGAGTCTAAAAATTAACCAGTTATTTCCAATGATATCTTGGAAGGCAGAAAAAAGCCGTTGTCACTCAATAATAAAAAATCTAAAGCAAATATTTTCAGTAAAATATAAAAGGCTGAAAGTGTGCAAAATTTGATAAATATGCAAGGGAAGTATATAAGGTAATAGCAAAGGATTCTAGGCGTGGGTGGAAGTGCAAAAATATTTATCATACTAAACAAAGATTGTTGCTTAACTTAAGTGGTACTGACATTTTTAAAATTAATACCAATTTTTAAAATCAATACCGTATTATTACTGACAATTAAAAAAAGTTTCATTTATTTTAAATAACTTATGCTAATGGAATATCTCACAAATAGAGTAATTGTAGACTATATTCACATATGATATTTGGAATATTTGTGAGATATTCCAGGCTTATTCCACGGTGCTCTCTGGGTAAGATATAACTTTTGTGATTTTTGCTAGGAAATTCTTCAATACACTGTGTAATGTCTAAATAATAATTTTCATGTCGAATCAGCTTAAATAAAGAATTTAAAGCCTAGAACAGATGAAAAATAGGTCCCTGATAAGAAATCACGTAAGAAAAAATTCAACGTCTGAAATATTCATACAAATTACTGAAAAAATTACGTAGAGGTATAGAAATTGCAGTAAAAGCCTGAGATTAATTAGGAATATATGAGATTAAATAGGAAATTTTTCTAGGCAAAAATAAAAATAAAACTTTGAATACCTAAAAGACGTCAACCAGACATTGTCGTAGCAACATTTTCTGACTTCTTCGAGGCTTTCGATTGCATTATTTGCACTATTTCAACTTACTTATCTTATAGGAATTTTACAAAGAACTTTTGTAAATTATCGGTTGATGAGCCTGCCTGATCCAATAAAGTACCTGAGGATTTGCAAGTGTCTACCAATAATTATTCTTAAAGATATTTAAAAGACAGTCGACTTGTTGGTGGTATATTAATTACTTATGCATTATAAATATTACAGTTGTGCAATTATAGAAGATGAAATTCCATGTTAAAGAAACATTTTGTGACTTCTTCGAAGCGTTCGATTATACGTCATATGAGATTCTTTGTGAAAACCAGAAATCTGCACAGTTGTGCACTATTTCAAAAAAAAGAATTGTAAAATGTCGGTTGAAATACAAGAGTTAGATTATTAGAACGTTATTCCTAATACCTAAAATTGTGAAATAAAATTTTCGTTGAATTAAAAAAAATCACTGGAGGTCGTAAAATATTACGGAAATCCTGGAAGATATAAAAATTGCTTATATGAGCTTGGAAAAATTTAAATTTATCTTAAATCGGTTGAAATATTAAAGTAATAAATATTAATTAACTTTGTCTAATAATAATGAATTAAATAATCGTCAGACAATATTATACTGATCGATGAGGGACACGAATTCCTAAACAGTTAATTAAAGCGATATTTTGTTTTTTTTTTCTGAAAAAATCGTTTTGTTTTTGTTCTTTTGTCGTATAAGTAGGAGCACTAAAAATCTAGATTCAATTTAATTTTTATGAATTTTATGATTATTACTCATTGTCCAGTAATCTACCTGAACAATTTGTTTAATTATATATTTTTTTTCAAGTTAACATTACGTCAAATACTTGAAAAATAAGTAATTGAATGCTTGAAATATTAATTGCAATTACTGAAAAACGTAAAATTTTGAGTAGAGAACATGAAAATTGTTTTCCAAAATCCCTTAAAAAAAAATTACTTCCTGGCAAATTATAAAGAAAATTCTCTAATTACTAAAAGGTGTAAAAAATCGTTGAATTTCTAAAATAATTACTGAAAGAAGTAAAAAACTACGAAAAATGCCTGGAAGATATAAAAATTGCAAGAGCCTAAAAAAATTAAAATTATTTTAAATAGCTGTAAACAAAATAAATCTTATATCTGCAGAACACACAATTGATTTCCAATCAGTGAAATTTTAAGTCTCTTAGTCGATTTTTGGTTTTTTTTTGCACGAATTTCATTCTTACTACTCACTGTACAGTGGTTCACCTTAGAAATTTATTGTATTGTCAGTAGTTATCCCAAATAATATCAACAATAGTATATCAAATAGTAATCAACAATTACTTTATTAATAATTAATTAATTAATCGATAAACATTATTGTACAGACCGATGAGGAACACGAATTCCTAAACAGCAGTATTTGCATGTATTTTAATTTTTTCCTGAAAAATCGTTGTTTTTTTGTTACTTTCTCGTATCTCTGCCAGTAAGGTAAAGAAAAGTGTAAATTTCCGTGTTCATTTTTGTAAATTTTTATAAGAATATTAAATAATTAAAGTTTTTTTTCATATGATTCCCGTCCTACGGTTGCTTCTCTATCTTCTACCGTTCTCATTACTTCAGCGCTTGAAATGTCTGATCTTGGTCATTTTCTGGATATCGCGGCCTTTCTAGATCTTAACTTGGTTATTTTTGGTTATTTTTGCACCAAGATGAGTGACAGTACCATTGGTTTTTATATCGTTGATGAGTCGAAATGGTATTGGTATTATTGTCTCAGGTCTGTTTATAATTAACATAATTTGTACTAGAATTGTACAATTAAACGATATATGGTGAAACCAACTGTTAAACACCAAATCTATCACAGATCGACCAAAAGATTTCCATTTTAAGCTCAAATACAAGAAACAGAGAGTTTTTGGTAATGTTTACTCATAGGTCTGATTCTAGACTAGCAGCTTCTACTCACTCGTCAGAAATT
Organism: Anthonomus grandis grandis; assembly: GCF_022605725.1. NCBI lineage: Eukaryota > Metazoa > Arthropoda > Insecta > Coleoptera > Curculionidae > Anthonomus > Anthonomus grandis. The sequence continues at coordinate 8,794,444 of NC_065558.1, forward strand.
TTTAAAATATTAATAAGTTGACTTTTCTCTAACAATATTTAATTAATTGTTTAATATACAGGCCGATTAGGGACACGAGTTCCTAAATATTGCTCTCAAAAATCTCCGTTTTTTCACACATCTTCCGAAAAACTGAGAACATTAAAAAAATTGATTTCTTAGTAATTTTTCAAGACAAAACACTATTACTTACACAAAAAAATATTTAGCACTTTTCATTACCCCACTTAATTTTCACGACTTTCATTTTAATTTCCTCTCTCCAATTGTAGTTTTTCCGTAAAAGTAATGAAAGAACGGAACTTTCATTGCTTTATTAACAAACAGTTGCTTAAATTATTCCCGGATCCCATAAAAACCTGAGTAATTTTAAAAAGGGCAGATAATAATACAAATTTATATTCCAAAAAGGGGCGAGTGAACGTACGTTTATAGGGTCTGAGGCAATTTTACCCCGTAACATTAATTTTTTTTATTAATATTATCTTTAAATCGTTATACGACCCATTTAACTAAGGAGATTACTAAGGAGATTGGAATAAAAATATTTAAGTTTTTTTTTGTTTGTATAATTATGTTTTATTTTCTCGTTTAATTATTCCTAGTCATTTCCTGTAAAAGTATTTATATTTTCAAAGTCCAAGGGGTCTTTTACTTAATTTTGATTCTTAGAACAATAAAGAAAAAGAAAAGAACAAAAATATTTACTTATAGAAAAAATAAACGTTTCTTCGTTAAAATTTCCCTTTTCATAAAAACATTCTTTATGAATTTCTTATCGGGCCCTAACAAGCTCTTCCGACAACGTTTTACTTAATTTATTTTTGTAGATTTTTTATATAACCTTAAAAAAAAACCTAAAGCTTCCAAAAAGCTACGGTTAATACGAGAACTCTTGATGGCATTTTTTTTTCTTAAAGTGTAAATCCGCCTGGTGCAATTAAGCGATGGAGGGAGGCTAATTAGCGTCAACGGTAATGAAGTTGTTGTTTCACTCGGGGGGAGTCAATTTATACTGGAAAATTGCACATTTTGACCTCAATTTATATTTGCCAGGGGGGGCCAGCGTAGCTGAGATGAAATATGACGCTTAGTTTGGAAGTGTAAAAAGAAGAGTCTACCTAAGGGTCTTAACTATACACGGCCTTAAACTATACTCCGGTTGTTTAGTATGATGTGAATTTCACTCAGAATCTGCTTAGTAATTTGGTGAAATATGCTATTAAACCAAATCTAGGATTGTTATAGTAGTTATTTATTATGCTAGTAATGTCAATACACATATTTTTGGTTATTTCTTTAAAGGTTTTTTATTTCAATTTAAATCTCAGTAAAAGTCTAAATGTAAGCTTCTTAAAGTCTAAGATCATACATTTTATAAAATGTCTAAAGAGTCACCACACCTTAGAGTTCTTTTTTATTATTCTAAGTAAATATGTAAAACCTTTAGGAAATTTTCTGCATTTTAAAGTTCTAACGTATTAAAATAAATTTCACTTTTAGTACAAGTATATTAGGATTTGTATTTATTATACGATATTTACAGTACATATTTATATTTTATGTAAAAATGTATATTCTTTATATTGTCTGTTTATTTTAAATATTTTACTTGCATACATTGTCTATAAAATTTAAAAGTATTATTTTTAAACTGTTCCACGGTTCCAGATTTTTGTTTCTTTATCCTTTTAATCATTTTTTACATCATTTTAATTCTAAGTAAAAATATTTTAAAATCACAGCTTTCAAAAGTCTAAGTTCTTTTCAGAATACTTGTATTTAGACCTTTGTCTAAGGAAACTAAAATAAATTATTTTTATTTGTGTAAAAATTAAATATTTTCTTTTAAAATTTAATATTTTCCTAGTTTATTTTTCATTTGATTTTTAGACTTTAAATAAGTTTAATTTTTTATGACATCTATAACTCGAAAATCACCAGACTTTATATTTGGCTTTTAGACTCTTTAGAATGAATAGCCTTTAAGCACTTAGAATTTTGTAATTCAGGGGCTTAGATTCTTGGACTCCAAGGAACTTAAATACAAAAAAATAAATATTTTTTAACATTTCTTTCAACTCAAAAAGGAACAATTCATTTAAATTAGAAATTAATTAAATGAATTATAAAAAAAAATATATGGAAAAAGAGATCAAATAAAGTAGAAACACATTTTTAATTAATTAAAGGTTAATAAAGCAAATAATTGGGAGCAAACTATAGAAAAATTTCCTAAAAGAAAAAAATTCTAGTACAAACTGTGTTAATTATAAACAGACCTGAGACAATAATACCAATACCATTTCGACTCATCAACGATATAAAAAACCAATGGTACTGTCACTCATCTTGGTGCAAAAATAACCAACAATGGAAGCTTCGAACTAGAAGGATTCGAATGCGAAAAGAAGCCTATTAATAATAATAATAATAATATTAATAATATTAATAGGATATTAATAATAATAATAATAATAATAATAATAATAATAATAATAATAATAAGTCGTTTATTTGCCACTGTTTACATGATAGTATTTAGCGGATTTATTTAACATATTAAATTATATCTATTTACAAAATAATACCATATTATCTATATTACTCATAAAACAATCCTATACTATTCCACACACACGCCATACACATACAGATCGTGTTTTCGTTCGTTACTTATAGGAAACAAAATGTTCCAAAATATTACGCGAAAATCCAGGCATTTTTAAAATATTTACTCTAATGCGGGTTTTACAGACATGACAATGTGTAAAACCCGCATAAAATTGTAATCTTAAAATGTTTAATATGCTGTGTTTTGCATAATGAAAATTAAAGCGTTATTCTAATAAAAAATAAAGTATCAACTCTGATAAAAATATAATAAAATATCAGAAATAAAACTCTAATAAACAAACTTAACAACATATAATTTTTTAAATAAAAGGCTCAAATAAACCGCCTTCTTTCGCTAAACAAAAACTTAACCTATCGTAAAAGCTATTTCGCACCTCCAAAAGAGTTTCAGGTAAAATGGAATTGGCACTTTCGACAATTTTATTTCGCAACTCCTCTAAATTTGTTGGCCTACTGAATTCATGCTTGTAAATGGTCTGCTTAAGATAATTTGGAGACAAATCTGGAGATCTAGGAGGCCATTTAATATCACCAGTCCCACTAATAACGCGGTTAGGAAGAGTATTTGTTGAAAATTCTTTTACCTTAGCCGCGTTATGAGCAGAACATCCATCTTGCTGAAAATAAACCGATCCCAGGTCTACATCAGGTAGGATTTGAATGGCAGGAAGAACTTGGTTTTGTAAGAATTAAATACCATAACATTCTACTCTTATAAATTATTTATAAAGCTTGCAAGGTCAAATTAATAATTAGGCAAAGCCTAGAATTAAAAATACTCTGAAGTATTCTACTTAAACAATAAAGTATTATTCGATCACTCAGGAGTTAAGGTGGTCAATATCTCTTTAAAAAGCTCTTATTACACTCTATTACTCTCATAAACTAACTCTAACCGATTTGCCTTATTATTCCTGAAAACTTCATAAAATCCCCAACAAAGTAACAAAATTCCCAGTTGACACCGACCCTTTCGGCGCCTGCAAAAGTATTATTGATGGATAAATAATGTTCCAATTACTACCCACCGACTGTTTTTACTACCGGCAACTGACTGATGCATCTCGTAAAATCCCACTAGGCAAATATTTTATGCGCGTTTTAGTTATAAATCCAATTCGTGCACCGTTCTGGGTCGCAATGTCAGTATGTAATAAGTAAAGTGTGAATTTTATGAGTTTTTAGCAATGAATTTCGCTCAGAACTGAATAACATGCCAAGTAGTCGACAAATATATTGATTAAAAAGCATTAGGATCATGGAGCCCTGAAGGGTTTTCTCGAGGAAGATTTGAAATAAGATCTTAACACCCACAAAATTTCTAAAATATCAAAATCGACATGATACTCGTTTTCAGCTCATTATGAGTCAAAAGTCAATACAGGGTTATAGAAATTGTTCGTACAAAGAGCCATTTATATACTTTAACCTGATATAAAACATCTGATGAAATATAGAGTTGGTTTTAAATAATCTGAGATAGTGACACTAAGGGTCCAAATATTTGATATAGAAATATAGCGTACCAACTGCCTGGAAATAATTTAAGCAAACATTTCTTTAAATAATTTCGACCTCTATGAACCACTATCCTTAAAATCCTAAAGTATTACAGACATTTAAAGTATTAAAAATATAGGTATTACCTCTCATGATTGCTTTGTCAGATTTAAACATTTTTTTTCTTAATTATTTAATAGTTTTTTAAATGTTTTAGCTAGACTTTAGATCGAAAACATAATCCAAACCTGCGTTGAAAAAAGCGTTCCTTTACTGTTATTATTTTTCAATTTATTACTGTCTTGTGATTAATTTGTCATAGTGATAATTTTTCTTTTATAATTTCCTTAATATTTCTTCCATTTGAATAATTGTAAATGAAATTTGTTAAAGCTTTTATAAGAGACTAGCTGAATGCCCGCGGCGTTGCTCGCGTGAAAATAAAAGAAAAGCCGAAGAAGGCCTCCAATAATAAGTAAGTGCAACCCACAATTGCCACGCCATTTTTCTTGAGGTCAAGGGGCGCGATTAATATAATATAATTATTATAAAACCAAGACACAAATAATCTTAAAGATGATTCGTTAGATGCAGAGCGAAGTCGAGTCACCTCTCGGGTATCAGTCTCGCATGGACCCGCCTTGTTGTTATGTCTACCAAAATATAAATAATACAATCGCTAATCATATCGCTAACACCCCTTATCGGTGGAATTTCAAAAAGTTCGTTCGTATCCGGGGCCTACATTATAAAAAAACATTGTTGCAGTTAATTTTTTTTTTCTTAAGTTGATGCCTGCGACTCGTTGGTGCGGGCAGTCTCCGTTCAAACTCCGAAGCCAGGCCCCCTTAGTTCTCGAGGTCACGGGTAACAATTTTCCCATTTTTTACCCCTTATTGGTGGAATTTCGAAAAATCCGTTCTTATCCGGTGCGTACATTATAAAAGGAACCCGTTAGCAAAATTTCACGTTTCTAGCTATTCTAGTTTGGGCTCTGCGATGATGAGCCAGTCAGTCAGTCAGGACAAACTCTTTTATATATATAGATATACGTACTTGGAGGTCTTGTGGGTCACTTAATAACCCAAAAGCTCTTAGTGATAAAGTGCCTTAGAGTACTTTTTAATTCTTGGTAACATGGTCTTGAAAGCTTAATAATTCAGAAATATGTCATTTTAGCTTAATAAACGTTAAATAAAAGTAGTACTGCAATGTTTTCTGAATATTTTGATACTAAATTTGTAAATTTTCGGTAATTATTTTTTGAGATATCAAAGGTTTTATAGATAAACTTTCTATGAAAAGCTAAATTTTTAATACTTAATTCAAATCTTAATGATATGAATAAACAGTTGAAGTCTTTAGTATTTATTACAAAAGTAAATATTTCATTTAAAAATAATTTTTTTGTTCATTTGAACCTTAAATTGGCCTTCAAATTTTCAAAATTTCGAAAACTATTAGTGATACTGCCTTTTGAATATTGGGATATTCAGACGATTAAGAGTATGAAAAATCATTATAATTATGACATTGAATGACATACTTTTTCCAGAATCCACTTCTAAAGCTAATGATTTTCCCACAAAAACAACTTGTTTTTCACAAAAAATAATAATAATTTTTGAAAAATGTTTTTCTGTCTTCTTGTTTCTTGTTTCTCTGTTTAGGACCAATTCCTTTTAGTATCTCCTGATGATGGACACCGCTGTATACGAAACGTGTAGGGAATTTTAAGGTATATGTGAAATAAGCAATTGGAGGAAGACGGTGTGATTTTCTTTTACCTTAATCTACGACTCCACTAAAAGTATTGACTATTCACTATCCAAATAGTTGAATAAGGATTAATCCAAGAAAACCATTATTTTCTGTAATTGAAATAAGACTACAGCGATCTTTTGTACAGAGTCGTAAAGTGACATTATTGCACTTTAATCTGATGTAAAACATTCTGAGAAATATAGAGTTGGCTTCAAGTAATCTGAGGTAGAGGCACTAAAGATTCAATTAATTGTTAAAGGATCCTTCCAAGAAAACCATTATTTCCTCTGGTTGAAATAGAGCTACATCGATCATTTGTGCAGCATTGTAAAGTGACATTAATGCACTTCAATCTGATGTAAAACATTTTAAGAAATATAGAGTTGGCTTTAAGTAATCCGTGGTAGAGACACTAAAGGTCTAATTAATTGTTAAAGGATCCTTCCAAGAAAACCGTTATTTCCTCTGGTTGAAATAAGGCTACAGCGATCATTTGTACGGCACCGTAAAGTGACATTAATGCACTTTAACCTGATGTAAAACATTCTAAGAAATATAAAGTTAGCTTCAAGTAATCTGAGGTAGAGACACTAAAGGTCCAATTATTTGTTTAAGGATTATTCTAAGAAAACCAATATTCTCTGTAGTTGAAACAGGGCTACAGCGATCTTTTGTACAACATCGTAAAACGAAATTAATGCACTTTAGGCTGATGTAAAACATTCTAAGAAATATAGAGTTGCCTTCAAGTAATCTGAGGTAGAGACACTAAAAGTCCTAATATTTGTTAAAGGATTCTTCCAAAAAAACCATCATTTCCTGTAGTTGCAATAGGACTATAGGAATCATTTGTACAGCATCGTAAAGTGACATTAATGCACTTCAACCTGATGTAAAACATTCTACAAAATTTAGAGTTGGCTTCAAGTAATTTAAGATAGAGGCACTAAAAATTTTGATTGATTGATAGAGAATTTTTCTAAGCAAACCATTATTTACTGTGCTTAAAAATCAAATAAGAATAATTGACAGTATAGTAACTCGTTTTCAGCTGATTTGTGTTTAAGTCATTAGTAAAATAATTTTTTTGATACTACCAATCCACAATCAAAATCAAATAAAAAAAATTAATAATCCAATGACGCGATTCTCATTGCAACTGATGAAATTGGATCTTGCGATGCTTTAAAATTCTCACAATTAATGTGTGAAGCACCCTATATAAATCCACTTATAAAATTACCCTAAACCTTTATCGAATTAATTATACATGAAAATTAATAACCATACATCAACGTACCCAAGTGGTAATCGCGATGGCCCTTAAGGTTGTTTCAAAGTAGTTATGTGAAACAATTTAACTATAACTAAGATCCCCTTTACATAGAGTTTCAACTGGGTAGCAAACTAAGTTCGTGTTTGTTTTAGTTACGTGCTAATAAACAACTGACCCTAGAAAGCATGAAAAAGTAACGAAAGCTTATTTTCCAATTAAAACGGATGCACAACCTAATCCCGTGCAATCTTCTTTATTTGGTACACAAAACGGCATTAGGGGTCCATTAAAACAGAAGTTTTGTTTTGTACTACATTAGCAGGAATTTAGAATTGAAAAAACTAGTAACACCCTAAATTGTCACAATTAACTCGATCGACACGTAAGCTACCCCTTTGTGCAATTAAAATTTTAACGAACAAAAAGGGCCGAACAAGTTTGAAACCGTCATCAGCCATTTTTTTTTTCATACGCTGATTTGGGAAATTTTAATGAAGAACTTGACTTAGGCAAAACGTGGATAAAATATGGCGCAGTTGATTTATGGACGGAGCGAGAAAAATATAATTTTATTATATGAGGGCGGTTTAGTTTCTCATTCCATTGGATTTTGTACTGTCTCATAAATTTTCGGTTTTACGGCGATACCAAATGTGAAAAAGACAATATCTTCGGCTCACATAACAAAGTTATGTATGTAGAATTTATTTTGTTGGCATTTTTCGTTATGAAACCTAAAAGACTTTTTAAGTTGGATAAGGTCAAGGTTTTATAAAATTAATTTTAGACTCCTCTTTGTAAATTTGTAGTTGATTATATGTAAATACTATGAGGTTTCCAAGCAGCTAAGACTTTTCGAGAAAACTGAATTTTGAGAAATTTTTAGGAAATATATTAATTAAACTTACCACAATAAATACAGTGTGCAGGATTCCTGGAACGAAAAAACACTTCTGCACAACAAAAATTATATTTTTCCAGGCAGTTACGTTAGGTATAAGACAAAATTTGCAACAACAAAGTATTTAAGAAAAAATAAATTTTTTTCAGGACCTTAATGAGGTAAATTTCTTTCAATTGTGTAAACATTTACGAATTTTAAATTAGGGTTCAATAAAGCTTCTTGGTTTTGAAACAGGGTTGTTTTACTTCAGGGTTTCCGGAAGAAACTATAGATTTCCTCCACTATTTTGAGCTAGAACACAAAATTGTCAATGGTTAAGAATGATTAAAAACTCACTTAAACTGCCTAAAAGAAATTATAGATTTTTCCAAGCAGATGGTCTAAGTATAAAAAAAAGGTAGCTAGAGAAAGTTGAAAGTTGCTAGAAAAGTTGCTTAGAGATAACTGTTCGGGATGTGAACTATTCAAAATTCGTGCATATCGCTAACACCGTAATAATAAATAATAAAAGGTGCTTTTTTATTAAGATGCTATGAATGTTTAACCACTCAACTTTTAAAGAGTTTGTGATTAATTTTCTGTTTGTAATAAAAAGAGACATGAATGCCGATCTAAGGGTCAAAACTCCACTTTTTCACTTTTCACTGCATCTCACATTTCAGAAACATTTTGGATTGCCCGGAAATGTTATTTTTCTAACGTATTTGGATAAAGTAAAGATAAGAGGCATAATTTTATAGCGATCGTTCATGATTTCTAGACCAAAGATGAACATTAATGCCGATTTAGGGGTTAAAAGTCCACTTTTTCACTTTCTACCGCATCTCATTCTCCAGAAACATTCTGGATCCCCTGGAAATGTTATTTTTCTAACGTATTTGAACCAAGTTAAGATAATAGGTATAATTTTATAGCGATCGCCCATGATTTCTGGACCTCAGATCAATATTAATGCCAATTTAGGGGTTAAAGTCCAGTTTTTCACTTTCTACCGCATCTCACCTTTCAGGAATATTCTGGAATGCCTGGAAATATTATTTTTCCAACATATTTGAACTCAGTAAAGGCGAAAGGTATAATTTCATAGCGATCGTCTATGATTTGTGGACCTCAGATCAACATTAATGCCAATTTAGGGGTTAAAAATCCACTTTTTCACTTTCTACTGCATCTCATCTTCCAGAAACATTCTGGATTGCCTGGAAATATTGCTTGTCCAACGTATTTAGATCAAGTAAAGACAAGAGGCATCATTTTATCGCGATCGTCTATGATTTGTGGTTCTCAGATTAACATTAATGCCGATTTATGAGTTAAAAGTCCATTTTTTCACTTTCTACCGCGTCTCACCTTCCAGAAACATTCTGGATCGCCTGGAAATGTTATTTTTCCAACGTACTTAGACCAATTAAACACGAGAGTCATAATTTCATAGCGATCGTCTATGATTTGTGGACCTCAGATCAATATTAATGCCGATTTAAGGATTAAAAGTCCCTTTTTTTACATTCTACCGCATCTCACCTTCCAGGAACATTTTATATCGCCTGGAAATATTATTTTTCTAACGTATTTGGACCGATTTAAGATGAGATGCATAATTTCATAGCGATCGTCTATGATTTGTGGACCTCAGATCAACATTAATGCCAATTTAGGGGTTAAAAGTCCACTTTTTCGCTTTCTACCGCATCTCACCTTCCAAAAACATTCTGGATCGCCTGGAAATGTTGCTTGTCTAACGTATTTAGATTAAGTAAAGACAAGAAGCATTATTTTATTGCGATCGTCTATGATCTGTGAACGTCAGATTAACATAAATGCCGATTTATGAGTTAAAAGTCCATTTTTTCACTTTTTACCGCGTCTCACCTTCCAGAAACATTCTGGATCACCTGGAAATGTTATTTTTTTAACGTATTTAGACCAATTAAAGACAAGAGTTATAATTTCATAGCGATCGTCTATGATTTGTAGACCTCAGATGCAATTTTTCATTAATGCCAATTTAGGGGTTAAAAGTCCATTTTTTCACTTTCTACCACATCTCACCTTTAAAAAACATTCTGGATCGTCTGGAAATATTATTTTTTGAATGTATTTAGACTAAGTGAAGACGAGAGGTATAATTTTAAAGCGATCGTCTATGATTTGTGGACCTCAGATAAACATTAATGCCAATTTAGGGGTTAAAAGTCCACTTTTTCGCTTTCTACCGCATCTCACCTTCCAAAAACATTCTAGATTTCCTGAAAATGTTATTTTTCTAACGCATTTGGACCATATAAAAATGAAAGGAATCATTTTATAGCGGTCGCTTATGATTTATGGACGTCAGATTAACATTAATGCCGATTCAGGGGTTAAAACTCCACTTTTTCACTTTCTACCGCATCTCATTGTTCAGAAACATTTTGGATCACCTGGAAATAATATTTTTCTAACGTATTTATACCAAGTTAGGACGAAAGGTATAATTTTATAGCGATCGTATATGATTTGTGGACCTTAGATCAACATTAATGCCAATTTAGGGGTTGAAAGTCCACTTTTTGACTTTCTACCGCATCTCACCTTCCAGAAACATTCTAGATCGCCTGGAAATGTTATTTTTTCAACGTACTTGGACTAAGTAAAGACAAGAGGTATAATTTTATAGCGATCGTATATGATTTGTGGTCTTCAGATGAATATTAATGCCGATTTAGGGGTTAAAAGTCCACTTTGTCACTTTCTACTGCATATCACCTTCCAGAAACATTCTGGATTACTTGAAAATGTTATTTTTCTAATGTATTTAGACCAAATAAAGGCAAGAGGCATAGTTTTATAGCGATCGTCTACGATTTGTGGACTTCAGATCAACATTAATGCCAATTTAGGGGTTAAAAGTCCACTTTTTCACTTTCTACCGCATCTCACCTTCCAGGAACATTCTGGATCACCTGGAAATGTCATTTTTCTAACGTATTTACACCAAGTAAAGACAAAAGGTATCATTTTATAGCGATCGTCTATGATTTGTGGACCTCAGATTAACATTAATGCCAACTTAGTGGTTTACCAGTCCACTTTTTAACAATCTACCGCATCTCACCTTTTAGGAACAGTCTAAATCGCCTGGAAATGTTATTTTTCTAACGTATAATATACGGTATATAGAATGGAACAACTAATTAAACTATTAAATTAAAAATAAAATAATCAGAATTAAACAGAACTCACCTAAAAATCCCGGAATGGCACCCAAAGGCATGACAAACAGACTGACAAGCAGATCGGCGATGGCCAAACTAAGCAGAAAATAGTTCGTAACGTTTTGCAACCGTCTATCGAGCAACACCGCCAAACAGACCAAAATATTCCCGACACCACCCGCTAAAATAAACACCACCACAAACAAAAAACTCCAGTCGTACTTCCCCCTGTGCCAGACGTCTAACTCGACACGTCCGCACGTCAAATAATATCCATTTTCCGAGGAATTCCTCAAATCGCAATCGAACATCGGTCCACGCACTACGAAACTTTGCACGTGTCTAGTGAAAATGTTCACCACCAAGTCCCTGGTCAAATTGGAGTTGCAACCGGTGCACAAGTATTGATTGTCCAACGAGAAGTAGTTCGATTCACAAAAGTAGTCTTGGAAGTTTCCAGCGGAGCTGTTTCCATCGCACTCTAGCATTAGTGTGGTATCTATACCACAAGTGGAGTTCAGAGTGGGGTTTTCCAGGCATTGTATCGTTGTCGTGAAGTTTAATGGGTTTTGTAACATGGTTTATTTTGAAGCCATAAGGAGGAAACCCTGGAAAGAAATACCTTAATTAATATGTTTGTTCATATATTTACTTTTCTTTTAGGATATTGGCAACATCGCAAACATTAGCTGTCTTTCGTTATTTTACGAGAGCTCTCGTCACTAGGGGTCGCGCAAGCCGGAATATTGGCGCGACTTTTAAATCGACATACATACTAGTAAATAAATACAGTGTAAATAATTATTTATAGTAGACTTAAGTGAGCGTGTTTAGTGTGTACGGGTAAAATTAATCAGTTGACTGTTTTTTGGTAACTAACTAACGAATGGGTAAAAACGCTACATTTAGTTAAATAATTACTTCATCTCCTGGGTGCGTTAGAAACGTAAACACCTTAACCCAATTTTATCTCGTCTAGTGGCAAAACAATTAAATCTTTCAAATTTCGGGACGATGGTTCATGTTTAAACTATAAAGGTAAATACAAGCAAGCAAAAAATTTAAGTTTTTTTTTAATACACGTCCCCCTAAAGCAATTTTTCATATATGTCATGGCATAAAAAAAAACTACCAAATCTAAATTCACATTAAAGGGATCCGGTCTGTTATTTGAACAGTCCGTTCGCCGAATAGCCATAAAATCGCTCTGATTTAAGCCTGTTCAGTAAGCATTGCGTACGTATGTGATTTTGATCTCCAAACATTTATTGTTGAATAAGCTTTTCGGTTTTTGTATTAAGTTTTATTGGAGAGAAATATGGGCTATACGAAGCAAAAGTGTTTTTTTTTTATTTAATTTAAAAGTGGACGGGTTAATGTGAAACTTAGCGTATAATTCATTCGTTCAGAGGGATGCAGTCCAAGATCTGTGGGAAAATCTTACGTTTTATTTCAATTTCAAAATGATTTATGTTGTAATGGAGAAATAAAATGCAGAAATGGAAGGAAAAGGATCCGATTTTTATTTGTTTTAAGTTTTTGCGTATAGTAGTAAGTCAAGTTTTGTTATGATGAAAAACTGACGTTTAAGGTCTAAATGTGACTGAAATTTCTTGTTTTTTAGGCCAGTAGTTGAAGAAGAAAGTAGGAAGTAGTTAATTCATTGTTCAGTTATTGTAGAAATTTTACCAACTGCCTAAAAATCATTGATTAATTTTTTTTGGAAATACCTGGAAAAAACATACATTTTCTTCAAGTGCTTTCAACATAATCGAAAAATTAAATCAACGGTTTCTATATTATAAAATATTAAAGCAAATAAAAAATGTCATGAATTATTTCAGAAACTTGTCAAGATTAGAAAAAATACAACTCAATCTTCAGATAAACTTGCTGCAAACAAAAACTACTTTAAAAAAAATTACGAAATCTTTACTACCTTAAGGAACAACTTTATTGATTATTTTGAAAAAAAAACTGGCTTAAAGAGAAAAAAAATTATTTTTTTTACGAAACGATGTTATTTATTCGAACACCTGCACCGGAATCCGAGTACGTACATACATACGCGTTATCAATAAAACCAAAGGTTGACAGAGAACAGTGATGGAGATCCGTCCGTGCAGACCGCCAGTGATAAATTAACTGTCGTTATCTCGAGATGGGAAAGATTTTAATTTCGGTTCTGGACCCGTTTTGATAATTGGCTTCCGAAAATCCCGTCAATCCGATTGAAATTCAATAATACTTCCCCGGCTTTTCACCGGTGCCGACAAATCACTTTTTCACACTGGAATATGTGGAGTTTTTTGCCTTTTTTGGGAGTTATACTGATGTGTTACTTTGATGCATTAATAATTGAATATTCTTGACTAAAAATAGTACGCCAGTGCTTATTTCTTTCAGTTTGGTTCTTTGCCTTTTTTCGTACAATGGCAAGGTTTTCAGGTAAAAAATTAAATTAATAAACCTGCAGATTTTTTGTCAGTTTACTTGGAAATGAGGAGTTTTCTTACAGGAGATCCATACTACCTAAAGAAATATGCCTATAGATGCTTGAAGAAATATTCTAATGATTAATGATCTGTTTCCTTAGGCCGGGTATACACGATCCGGTATGAACGGTCCGGCGAAAACGGTCCGGCGCCGGATCGTCACGACAACACATAGGTTTTAATAGAAGACGATACATGGATGCGTCAATGCCGGATCGACGGATCAGCGCCGCAGCTTGCTGCGGCAAGACCGCGCGCCGGATAACCGGATCATCCTGGGCAACACACGTACTTCAATGTATCGCGATATACGTTCCGGTTGTAACGCGCGTTTTTAGTTATTTTCACTCAAATTATTACATTATATATCTTGTTTTAACACAGTCAACAATTCGCCAAATGATTTTTTAGACATTCTGTAATAATTAAAAAACTTATTATGATACTGCCGAATATTTGTATGAAATTTGTCGATTTTTTTCTACACCACTTTCAAAATATGGATGCCTTCAATGTTTTCACGTTATACTGACTCTCGCAAAAAATCTTTTGCTTCAAGACCACAAATAATTCTTGATGAAGAATCTTGCAATGAAAACATTATTTCCCGATGAAAGTCTCGAAGCAATCAAATTTTTGAATTTTTTTTAATACCTATCCGTTTTTAACGCAGTGTGTATCGCGTATATCCTATGCGGTAGAAACGCATCCGTTTCTACCGCATCCGTTGAAACCGGATCGTGTATACCCGCACTTAAAGTATTTCTAATAAATTAATTTTTTCTAGGCATTCTAAAATACTTTCTATGAATAATCTTCTTAAATATTCCAGAAATACATCCAACAGAACTAAATTGAAATTTTAAAAAAAATTATTTTTTATGCGAATTTTATACGTGCCTAAGAGAATATCTAAGATATATTCTAATGATATCTTGCCTAAGAATAATCCTAATAAATAAATACCTATTTTTTTAAAGCAATCACCCAATAGGTATTGTATGTATATTCCTTGAACATGAAAATATGATGATTAAAAAAATTCTTTTATAGGATAATTTAGATATATTCATGGCATATGTTCATAGGACCATTTTTAATATACCAGGAATTATCCAAACAGAAATACAATTTAATTTTAATAGTGTATTTAAAGAAATTTTTTATTTTGAAAATTTGTACACGATCCATGAACAATTTTATTGGACACCTATTTCAGCGTTTTTCCAAATTCGTACAAGAATTTAACAAAAATTTTTTTTTAAAATATCGATTTTTTTTTTCTATTTATTCGACCCAAAGTTCATAACTCAAAAAATTGACCCGATGTGTTTTTGAAAATTTGTACACATAATCCAAGGAAAATTTCATTGGACACCTATTTCAGCGTTTTGCCAAATTTGTACAAGAATTTAGGAATTTTTTTTTTTGAAAATATTGATTTTTTTTTCTATTTATTCGACCCAAAGTTCATAACTCAAAAAATTGACCAGATGTGTTTTTGAAAATTTGTACACATAATCCAAGGAAAGTTTCATTGAACACCTATTTCAGCGTTTTTCCAAATTCGTACAAGAATTTAAGAAAAAAATATTTTTTGAAAATATCGATATCTTTTTTCTATTTATTCGACCCAAATTTCCTAACTCAAAAAATTGACCAGATGTGTTTTTGAAAATTTGTACACATAATTCAAGGAAAGTTTCATTGGACACCTATTTCAGCGTTTTTCTAAATTCGTACAAGAATTTAAGAAAATTTGTTTTTTTGAAAATATCGATTTTTTTTCTATTTATTCGACCCAAAGGACATAACTCAAAAAATTTTTTTGAAAATTTGTGCACGTAATTCAAGGACAATTTCATTGGACACCTATTTTAGCGTTTTTCCAAACTCGTACAAGAATTTAAGAAAACATTTTTTTTTTTGAAAATATCGATTTTTTTTTCTATTTATTCGACCGAAAATTCATAACTCAAAAAATTGACCAGATGTAACCAGACACCTATTTTAGCGTTTTTCCAAATTCGTACAAGAATTTAAAAAAAATATTTTTTTGAAAATATCGATTTTTTTTCTATTTATTCGACCCAAAGTTCATAACTCAAAAAATGGACCAACTGCCATTTTGAAAACTTATACACATAATCCATGGACAATTTCGGTGGACACCAGATAACAATCAAAAAAAAACAAAAACGATTTATCCAGAAAATCTGTAGAAGTCAATTATCTCTTTAAGTAAACACCGAATTGTGTACGTATACATACTATAACATAAATAATCGTAAAATCTTATTTACGCAAATTAAACAAAACTGTCGATGGCGGTTTAACCAATAAAATATCGTTAACAAAAACATTTTCGCGCCAATAAAGTTATTAACAACAATGAGGCGCTTAATTGAGTTTTGTTTGCCGCTCTATCAGACTTTAACCAAATATTTATCCGTTTACTGACATACTCGATATTTTGACTTTGGTTGTTTATTTAAGGCATATTTCAATAAACCAAAAAATCATTAAAATAAGTAAAAGTTATTTTGTATGACTTTCCAAAGGCTTTCGATAAAGCTTCATCCTACATAAATAAAAAATTGTCTTTATATTTAATTTAACCGAACCTCGAGTTTCTCAAAACCAGAATGATAAAATGTAAATAATCCTTCATGTTGTTTCTTGTCTCTTGTGGCATTGTTTTAGGATTTTCATTGTTCCACTGAAATTAATCCTTTTTATTATGGTTCTATTGTTCTCGGGATATTTTATTTTCATGGTAATGTTGACCAGACAATACTTGTAAATAAATTTATATTATAAAGTTTGGATCACTTATATGGGATCGTACCATTAAAATACAAACGGTTTAACAAAACTCTTTAAGTTTTTAAGAAGAAAATCTAAAAAAAAAACCACGTCACAGCAAAGAAAAACCGAAACTCTTTATTGATAATTTATAGTTTTTTTTCAAGTATTTACGATCCATTTAGAGGCGACTTTTAATTCCGATTTTATATGTTTAGCTGCCCCATAATAAATCCTCTATCCCAGTCAGTAATAAATATTTTAAGAGTAAGATAACGGTTTACACGTTCTCCCGATTTTTATGTTATATGCAATAATAAATAAATAGTTTCGACGCGGTGGTTTATGGCGTTTCGAGGGCCATTTTCAACCAAAAAATTTCCGTCATTAGTCGCTGTTTAATATCAGAGTTCGGTGTTAAATAAGCGTCGTTATTTGATGTTTAGTTTATTGAATTAACATTAGGAAATTTTACTATAAAGGACTTAAGTGCCCTGTTAAATATGTTGTATTTTTAATTATACCAGATGCAAGTTTTGCTTATATTTCACTTAAAATTCCATAGTTTTTGTGTGCGAATATTTTTTTGAATTAAATTGTCTAGTTTTTTTTTGCGTGTTAAAATTTGTTTTAACTTTATTTAGTTAGTCCCTAATATAATTTAAATATAATTTTCCATAATAAATAAAAAATTACCACTTTGCTTTAAATAAATTTCCATACGCCTTTAAAATCCGGCTCTATGCATAAATAATGTACGTATCATCGGCACATAATAAATTTTACCATAAAGTAAATATTTAAAACAATATGGAGGAGTGCTTGGGTTTTGGGAGGCGATCTGGATTTACATCTGAAAACAGGATTTACCCACTTTTCGAACGTTGATTATTCCCGGTTTTTGTCAATTTAAATCCGTTACTTCTTAGCTTGATTTACATAGAATTAGGTCCTACCGTTCTGTTCTGTTGGAACTAGGGGTTTTTGCATTAGTGAGACAGGCACTTTTTCACATAATTTTATTTTTTTCGCTGTTACAGCATTATGAGGTATGGAAAATTACCAAAAAAGTTTTTTTTTTAAATTACAATATTTAATTTTTAAGAACTATAAACGAATTCTGAACATCTATGAAGTGCATTCCCAGAAACATACTTTGGGTGCCCAACAAAAAATAAAAAAATTAACCACAATATATATTTAATTAAATTTAATTTTAAAATACTATTGTAAAAAACTAAAATAAAATTGCCCGCTTTTTTTCCTACATCTAAGCCCACTTAAATAGATTCAAACAACCAAAATATCACCAATAGAATACGCACAGGTGCCAAATATCCTTGTATCTCAAATTATATTAATTAATCATACTATAAATAAACAATTTTTTAGCGTGACAATTACTTGGCTATTTAATTTTCAATTATTAATTATGATTCTAGGTATGTCATTAGTTTTAAAAGCTATTAGAATATATTTTGTGCATACTATACCGGGTGTATAAAAATAAATAAATAAACAGTTATAAAGATATCACTTCGTATAAAATCTCAATCGTAAACCGGAGCTCCTAATGAAAATATGAGGGATCTTTTATTGATCGTAAAATAATATTTTCGATAATTAATTTATAGTAACCCAGGCGGACTTTATTACGAATTTTCTTGATTATGTAACTATAAAAATTTTTAAAAGAAAAACTTAATTAAATTTGTTTTGTTTATTGAGTCTGTAGCGATATTTTAATTTTTTTTATCAATTATTGATTCCAGGACTTTTTTAATATTTATCAAAGATTTATAGTAATTTTTGTGTCTTATAGACAGTTGAAGTTAGGTAGGTAAAAACTTGAGAAAGAAGTCCACAAAGGAAGATAGAATTTCTTTCTTCTCAATTAAAGTTTTTTTATTTGGGTACTTAAAGTATTTTAAATTTATTTTTGAGAGCTTTTAATTTTTAATTCCTTTTTCTTTCAGTTATTTTTTAATTTTTCCTCCAGCAGTTGGTTATGATTACCTGAAATTTAAGAGAAATGTGCTGAAAAAACTGCCTGGAATAATACAAACCAATCAACTTAATTCCCTTAGAACAAAAATTAGTGTAAAAAAAATCACTCAGCTATTGAAAAAATTATTTATGGTCGAGTTATTCAAAATTGTTAAAAGAAAATCCTAAATTACATAACATTATAAAAATCTGCCTGAAATCATGAAATAAACTGATGAAATAAACTGAAAGTATATTTGCTTAGAGTTTAAGAGAAATGTGCTCAAGAGCCTGGAAGAATAAAACCAACCTGTTCAACTGCCTGAATAAAAGAAAAATTAGTTTAGTAAAGATTCGCTTAGCTATTAAATAAAATATTAGTGGTTTAAGTATTCAAAATTTCGAAAAAAATATCATAAATTGGCCTAAAGGAATTGTGTCTATTTTGACTTTTTGGAAAAAAATTAAAACCGTATTAATTGCCTGAAAAAGAAATGAAAAAATACTTCAATTGCTTATAAAAAGCATTTCTAGAATTCATATTTTATTTTCATTTCTAAATTTTTTCCAACTAAAAAATTTTTTTTCAAGATTTTGCAGTAGAAAGAAGAAATAATTTTGAGATAGTTTTAGTATTATATATTTTTCATAGTTTTTGTGCAATTTTCAAAGCAAAAGTTCTGCTTATATAATATTAATCATATATTTGTATTAATAATAATAATAATTAATACTACATTCATTCTTTTTCTCTTTAAACTAAAAATTTTTTTCTTCTCGGATTTCTTAACTGATAAATTAACTTTTTTGTGTATTTTTCACTTAGTTTCAGTCCTGTGTTAAAAAATCGTTGATCTCGTGATTTTATTATTTTTTTTGAATTTCACAAGCCATTTTAAAATGTGTGTTTTTTTGAATTTCAAGTAAAAGAACTAAATACATTTTTGATTATTTTTTTTTCAGAAAGCATCTATTTAATAACAATAAAAAATGCCAAAAAATTGGATTTTAAGAAAAATTTATGTTACCCTATTTTTTTTTCTAATTGCATTTACCTAAAAAAATAACCCATAAAGCTTCACTATTCTTTACAAAGGCCTATGTTAAACTGATGAAAAATCCAAAGAGACCACCACAACTTTCAATAAAGCAATTCCTTATTATTTTCTTCCAGTGATAGATATTTAATATTAGTATATTTCTAAGAAAATTCATTGTTTTGAAATTTCATTATGTTTTTTAAATTTCACAAGCCATTGATGCTTTTATATATTTTTTGTTTTTAAAATGTGTATTTCTTTGAGTTTCTTAAAAAATAAATACAATACTTTCAAAAAAATTTATTTTTGGAAAATATTGATTTTTTTCTATTTATTTGACACAAAGTTCATAACTCAAAAAATTGATCAGATATTTTTTTGAAAATTTTAACATATAATCCAAGGACAATTTCATTGAATACCTATTTCGGCGTTTTTCCAAATTCATACAAGAATTTGAGAAATAAATATTTTTTGAAAATATTGATTTTTTTTCTATTTATTTGACACAACGTTCATAACTCAAAAAATTGACAAGATGTGATTTTGAAAATTTGTACACGTAATCCATGGACAATTTCGTTGGACATCTATTTCAGCGTTTTTCCAAATTCAGACAAGAATTTAGAATTTTTTTTTTAAATATTGATTTTTTTTTCTATTTTTTCGACATAAAGTTCATAACTCAAAAAATTGACCAGGTGTCATTTTGAAAATTTGAACATATAATCTATGGATAATTTTGTTGGACACCTATTTCAGCGTTTGCCCAAATTCGTACAAGAATTTAAGAAAATTTTTTTTTTTGAAAATATTGATTTTTTTTTCTATTTATTTTATATATATATATTAAGTTCATAACTCAAAAAAAAAAGTTACCAGATATCATTTTTAATATTTAAATACATAATTTATAGACAATTTCGTTGGACATCAGACACAAATGAAAAAAGAATAAAAAACGATTTATCCAGAAACTCAATTGTCTCTCTAAGTAAACACCGAATTGTGTACGTATACATACTATAACACAAATAATCGTACATCAGTTTATATTCAAAAAAATTATTTGTTTCTGAGATTTTATTATTTTTTTTTTAAATTTCATACCTCTATATTTTTTTGTTTTTAAAATGTGTGTCTCTTTGAATTTCAACTAAAAGAACTAAATACATTTTTGAAAAAACTAACTAAATAAATGTTTTCGTTGTTCCGGAAAAATCTCTATTTAATAATGCAAAAAAATTAAATTAAAAAAAAAATTATACTCTCAAAAACTCATAAATTACCATCTTCATCTAATTTTTTTAATATCATCTAAATCCATGAAGCTTCACTATTCTTTACAAATGCCTACCTCAAACCGACCACAAACCCTTAAAAAAATCCAAATAAACCACACAGAACTTTCACAGAAAATTTCCTTCAAAACATACTTTTTACAACCGCGATCGCGTTTTCGGTTTTCCCAACTTTTCACGCGATAAATGGCGTGATGCGTTCCTGCTTCCGACCGTTAATGTGCCACGAGCGTTACTGAGAACGCGCTCATGGAGGCTGAGTCTTGTTTTGTTTTTACATGGAGGACAAACGCAGGATGACGAACGGAGAAGATGAGTTTTCTGTTATATAGGAAAAAAATCGTACTTCAGTTACAGATTAAGGAATATCCAGTTTTAACCTCAATGTCCACTTTCTATATTGCAACTAAATCTACTACTAAATATAGTAGCTTTATCCAAAGATATAGCAATTAGAAAGCTCAAAGACGAAGCAGAGAGATGTGCAAAAATAAAAAAACTTTGAAACTGACACGACAGCTTTAACCTACATAAAAAAGAGGTAACTGGATACTTTAAAAAGCGAGAAATTATGAAGGTCATATTTAGAAAAGCCCTGAGTCACGTACTCAGTGTCCGAAGAAGCTACAGGCCTACCCACACTAATCCACGAGGTAGAAATAGCAATAAAACAAATGAAAAACAAAGTGTGATCAGACAACATGGAGGCTAAAGTGATTAGAAGAAGGTATGCTTTTAAGTAGAATCAGACTCAATAATATTAAATATTGATACGCCGAGGACCCATAACGCGCAGTACAGTTACCAATACAGTCTTAATATCATACAGCAAAAGAGATATAAATGGAAATCACATATGTGAACGGAACTTGAATATTGCTCTCTTGAAACCATGATAAATGAGCAATGAAGTTGTGCACAAAAAATAAAATGTCATATAGGAAAATTTTCAATTGCCAACATTCGAAGCGGATAGGTACCTGAAGAAGAAGAAGAAGGAGAATCCAATGATACCCAGAGGCAACCAAAGAGTTTCATTTTCGAGAAGTTTACCTTCATACTTAGAGTTTTTCAGGTTTTTAATAGAATATTTCAGAGTAAAAACTTATTGTAGCTTATAATGGTTGAAGTATTTTCTTTCAGGTATTCAAAGTATTTTTGAATAATTTTCAAGATGTTAATCAAAATTAAATTTTGATCTTCCAAGCAGCTAAAGTCACCTTTTGTTTTTTCCAGGCAGTCGGTACTGTTTGGTGTTTCTTCCAGGCAGATAAAATCTTTTTAATTTTTTTTTCAAATTTAAATTAATTTTTAGCTTTTTCTAGATGATTACAATAGGTTTTAGTATTCGAGGACTCGTGGGAGTCATTTTCCGGATATAGAATCATTTTCTTTTATTTTTCCCAATTTTTGAGGTAGTATTTTTCTTTTTCCAGGCAGTCAAAGCTTACTTATTTACCTGTATTCAAATCTTCCTTAACAATTTCCTATAGGGGAGCTAAAGTCGTTACTTTTAAACAGTTTCAACTAAGCTGCAACAAATCCACTTCAACTGCATAATGGATAAAAAGGGGCTTTGACTTCCAGGCAGTTGAGTACTCACAAGCAAAAACTGCTTTTACCAAATAGAAACTGCTCGGAAAATAAATGACTTTAGGCAAGAAGTTTCGGGAAAAATTACATTAAGCAACGAAATAAAAAATTGTTTTGAGTACCCGGAATAAATAGGCAAAGATCTAAAGTAATGTTCTCCATTTAAGATCGAAAACACTACTTTAATTTCTTAGAAGAAATGATGTTGACTGCCTGGAAATAGTTTTCAACTGCCTTGAATAAGTAAGAAACAATTTCAATTGCCTGGAATAAAAGTGAAAAACTTGAACTTAATATACTTAAGCAACTAACAGAATTAAACTGACTGCCTAAAAGTAACAAAAATATTCATTTTCAACTGCCTTGAATAAATAGAAAACAATTTCAATTGCCTGGAATAGACGCGAAACACTTAAACTGAACCTACTTGAACGATTTACAGAATTAAACTGACTGTCTGGAATAACAGAAAAGTTGCTTCGACTACCTTGAATAAACAAAAACTAAACGTGAAGTAATTTTAGTTTTAGTGAGGATTTAAGTCAGGTTTTTCAGGGCAATAGAAATCCATATACTATCTCATTTTGGGTAATGAAAAAATTCCCATTATTCTGTTTTCTGAAGACTTTTATTCAAGAACAAAGGAATATCCAACTGTAACCTCCATGTGCCCTTTCTGTATTGAGACTAAATTTAATGCTAAAGTTCATAATTTAGCCACTTTACTCAAGGATGAAAAAGATAACCAGAAAGTTTCTTTATCCAGAAGTTTAATCCGACTTATCGTACAATTTCAGCACTAGAAATTATTATTTTTTTGTTATTAATTTGATTTTTTTAATTTTTTATGCGTTTGGTAACTAAACTGGTTTTTCCATTTTATTTTCGATTTCGTAAAATTTCCCTTAATTTTTCAAGCATTTGGAGTAATTTTTATGCCTTTGTAAAATCCGAAATTACTTAATTAACGAAAATATTCATATTTAATAAAAACATGAGGTGGCTGACGTGGCTTTTGATATCTTACAGAAATGTGAATCAATTTTTCCAGGCTTCCGGAATTTTTACGTCTTCTCCATATTAATCAAGGCGTTTGACGTCATTTCTTGCATATCAGGTATTTAAAAAAAATATTTATGTTTTACAGGCTTTTGGAGTTATTTTCTACGACTCCCAGGCATTTCGCAAAAAAATATCCGAAAGCGTTTATATTGAATAAAAACATGCGTTGGGTTGGGTAAATTACAATTTAGGATTTTCGTTTAGAAATTTTCATTTTTCTTGAGTTCCTTAGGTCTTTCAATATAATTTCAAAAATTAAGTAAGATCAGAGTTTACGAGTAAAAGATTAATGCAGTTGTCTTTTCTTGTTTTTAGGAAATTCAGAATCAATCAGAGATTTTCAATAAATTTAATATTTCTCTAGAAGGCTCTCTATTAAGGCATTGCTTCAAAAAAATTTCAAGCCATTTCGTATTATTTTTTTTTAGTAATTAGAATTATTTTTTTACTTTCCAAGCAGTCGCTGCTATTTTTTTTTCCGAAGTATCGATTTAATTTTTAGCTTTTTCTAGATTTTTAAACATAGTGTTTACGAAACTCCAAAAACTGTCAGTTTTAGATTGTTGATAATGTTTTTTTGAGGTAACTTTCTCTTTTTTCCAGGCATTCAATAATTTGTCTTATTTCAAGTCATTACTTCTTGACACCTTTAACTAGTTGCAAGAAATTAAAAAAAAATCATCTATATAGAAGATGTAAAAAAGGTTTTAAGTGTCTGGATAAAATAATTTTACTGTCTAACATAATAAATAAAAGACATAAATAAAAAACATACTACCTGAAAGACTGCTCGAGTGCCTGAAAGAAACAAAATAATTTTTTTTTTCTTCCAGGCATTCTCAGGCGAAAACTGACTGGAAATATGGGAAGCGACTTAAACTACCCGGAAAAACAAATGACTTTAAGGAATAACCTTTAACTGCCTGAAAAAACAATTATTTTAGATGTTTGGAAAAAAAAGTCCAATAAAAGCCTTGCAGAACAAAATAAAAATTATTTCAAGTGCCTGAAATAAATAGAAAAAGGTTTGAATTATTTTTTTATTCTATAAGATCAAAAAAAAATGCTTCAAAGGAAAAAATGGCTTTGACTGCCTGGACGTAACAAAAAAGTGAAGAATATTTCCAGGTGCCTTGAATAAATAGGAAACAATATCAATTGCCTAGAATAAAGGTAAAAATTTCAGACTTAAACTACTTGAAAGACTAATAGAACTAAATTGACTGCCTGGAAAAAAAATCCTTTTTATTCGTCCAAAATATACACATAAAATACAGTAAGTAATACAGAAATAATCTTATCAATTCTTTGAAAAAGGACAAATAAGAAAAGCATCGCGATTATAAAACACCATAAAGATGTCTATAGATTTACAATAAAACAAAATAAAAATAAAATAAAATCCTAAAAACTTTTATGTATGAACACACGGAGTAATCAGTTCCCTTAAATTATTTCACTTAAAAAGCTCAAAGAAACCGTAGATGCACGCAATTTGTATTGTATTAATAAGAAATCTATAATAGATTTAATCGAAGCAATAACCTGTGATACACAGATCAATTCATCACATATCCAATACAAAAAAAAATTAAAATATATAAATCACAAGATATTTCCTTGTTTGGTCAATAAGTTACTTTTAACACTCCTTATAAATGTAAATGTATATGTTTGTGCTTTTATTTCGTCCGCTAATTAATTCCATAACTTAATAGCTACGTACCTGAATGATTTTTGGAAATTCTCAGTTTTATGTTGCGGAATTAAGAAATTATTTATATGCCTTGTATCATGGTTATGTCGACTACAGTAAAATAACTGACGCAAATACGGTGGCTGACAAGTATTTAAAACTCTATGCACAAAACTATTCATTAATAGTCATTGATAAAATGGAAAGCCTAATGTGTTTTCTGTATGTTATATTAAAAGAAAAACGTTAACAGGAGTCTGTAATTTTTGAATTGAATTTGCCGTTTCCGCTGTTCATTCAACTTCCGTAAACAACATCTCTCATTATAGAAGATCTGCAATAGAATGTAGAAAAATGGACAGTGGCCGATCGTTTGGACTACAGAAAAGTGGGTCAAAATCAAAAATGTAGCAACAACAAAACTATCGCACTGATATCCCATCCAAGTAAAGTTTAATGTTTAGAAACCGACTTAAACATTTCTTAGAAGACCCAGCCGGATTCCTAATCCAAAAAAGCAATCAGAGAATGTATTATAAACGTATGACGGCAAGAGAGTTTGATTGAGGAGCTTTCTTCGATTACAGTAAAGCCTTTGACTGCGTAGAATAGTCTCAACTCTGAAAAGTATTGCTAAACATGGAAACCCAGTTATACCTTGTCATACTATTGAGACAGTTATACTATAATAGCATAAGAATAGTCGTCAACGTCGATGATAGGACTTGCCAAGGATGCATCTTGCCACTCTTCCTATATACATAGGTGAATACATAGTCAGGAAATATGGATTAAATGTCCTTTAGGAAGTATTTTGCTATTCTTCACAAGGTTGGAACCATTCTCTGTTTCCTGAAGATTCCCTTATGCAAACTACTTATGGACAATCAGACGTCAAAAGCAAATCTTATCTATTAACGACAATACAATAAATAATTAATTCATAAATTGATGTAATTGGAATCCCTGGAAGAAAAAATTGTATTTTTTCTTAATTTTCATGTTTCTATTATATTATTTTAATTTAATACTATTTGTATTTGTTTTCATTTTTTATTAATTTGTATCCGATATTTCTATGTCATTTTTGACCAGTCAAGTTCATTTTTTATTTATTTAAGGTAGTCGAGGGATTTCTTGAAGTACCTGGACAAGAACCAGAATATTAAACTTATCCTGGATGTTTTTTAGAAATTTAAACTCCCTGGATTATAGACCAAATATGGCAATCAAAACACATCAAAATCATCGCTTAAGGTCTTTTTTTTGCCATTTTAATGTAACGTTTCTCCAATATTTGTTAACTTTCTCGATTTTTCTATTTAGTTTTATTAATATTTTTACACTTAAACTGCTTTAATTTTACTTTAATTGTTATTAGTAGAAAGGTGTATAAAAAAAGCAGTATTCTGTATTTTGTGTCCAATGAGTCAATTGCAACCTTTCAAAATTTACTTGTTTATTCCAGGCAATATGCATATTTCGTCCAGGCAATCGAGTTCGAAGATAATAAATACGAAACTACTGAAATTGCCTAAAGGAAATAGAAAATAGGTCTTAATAACCTGGATATAAGACAGAATTACTTTGAATGCCTTGAATAGATACAAACTTACTTCAACTGCCTGGAATAAATTAAAAAATAGCTCCAAGAGCCTGGAAGAATCACATAAGTATTATAATTGCCTTAAATTAATAGAAATCCAATATTAATGGCTAAGTTCAAAGGTTTTTTTTAATTCCTGTAATTTTTGGTCCATTGAGTCGGATTTTTTAAATTGGTGTTACCAGAACTAAGGCAACAAACAAAACAGTGAAATACAGTTAAAAAGACGTTCTGTTGAATCACTTAGACATCTTCTAAGTATATTCTTTTTGTCTGAATAATTAGGAACATGATAAAGAAAAGAAATAAACTTATTACGTACAGAAATAAAATATATAATGTAAAACAATATTAAACACATAATAACTTAAGTATAAACCTACAGAAATTAGTCAGACTATCCTATTTTTGTCTTTGTTCAAGTCTTTGCTTGACAACATTTTCAGATACATGATAAAGATCCGTCGTACCAGTCCTGTATACTTCAGATTTAAAACACTTGATGATCCTTAAGTTTCTTGGAATGTTCTAATTTCTAAATGTAGAGAGAGATTGAATTTAATTTCTATATCTTCTAGAAGGAGTCCCTGGAAAGAATAATATTTTTCTTAATCTTTATTTACTTTTTGAGCTTCTTAAACTAATGAAAATTTGAGCTATAGAATTCCTTTAAATACTTTTTTTTAACCAAAACTTGTCCTTTGAGCCAGAAAAATTGATAATTTGTCTATTTTATTATTGTTTTTATTCTTCATTGGTTTTTATCTGACATTTCTGTGTTTTTTGAGGAGTTAAGGTAATTTTAAATTTATTTAAGGCAGTTGTTGAAGTGCCTGTTCAGAAAACAGAATAATAAAGTTATATTGGATGTTTTTTAGAAATTTAAACTCTTTGAGAAAGAATAGTCGTCAATGTCGATGATAGGACTTGCCAAGGATGCATCTTGCCACTCTTCCTATATACATAGGTGAATACATAGTCAGGAAATATGGATTAAATGTCCTTTAGGAAGTATTTTGCTATTCTTCAGAAGCTTGGAGCCATTCTCTGTTTCCTGAAGACAAAAGATTCCCTTATGCAAACTATTTATAGACAATCAGACGTCAAAAGCAAATCATATCTATTAACAACAATACAATAAATAAATAAATAATTAATTTATAAATAGATGAAAGTCTAGTGATGGTAGTAATGAGGTGCCGTGGCATATTGTACAGGAGCAGCAAAAATGGCCTTGGTCACAGCTGGGGCAGCTACCACCAACTTAGCTGGAGCTGCTGCAGGATGTACTGGGTGTCCAGACTTCTCTACTACAGCATTGAATCCATTATGGTCATCAGCGGTGTAATGTACAGTCCTCAAGGTACCATCGGGCTCAGCAACGGTATAGCTGCCTTTTACTACATCACCGTCACGTTCTTCATGCTGACTCTTATGGTCTCCAGTATGGGGATCCTGTACGCCATAATTGAATTCATATTTGGGGTGAGCATAGTAGTCTTGGGCTTCATGATGAACTGGCAGTTCCAGAATACCTGCTTGGCAGAGAGCTACCAAAGCTGAGACGAACACAATCTGGAAAAAAGACATTTTGATCATAATTTAAGGGCTTAAAATGCGTGTTACCTTAGCGAACATTTTCAAAGTTAGGTCGTAACTGAACTGAATCAAATCTGGTCGGCAAAGGACTTTTATACGATACCGTTTGGATACTTAACCTAGACATTCACCTAGACTAAGAACGATAACGTAATAAAACAATAATAGCGGCACGGCATGGCAGTGCGCCCATGTGAAAAATTTACACGGTAACGTAATAAAGAAATTGAAAGTGGTTAACTATGTGGTATTCGGTCTAGATTTTTCGGTTTCTATCTAGGTTAATCAGCGTCAAGTCTCTTTTTTGGCGTACTTGTAAAGGACGTTTGTTTGCACCAGATTTTTTTTTGTTTTAATTGATAATTAATTACGCAAGATTTTTATTGGGTGCACTTGCAAGTTCTAAACCTAGAAGTAGTAAATGATGTCCTAGATCCACTTCAAAACGCAGAGCATGATCTTTATGTGCCAATCCCAAGGTCAGAATTAATAAAAAGCTCTATTCTTTACGGAGCTAAAAAAATGCACAATCATCTGCCTTTGGAAATTAAATCATTGACTATTTAAATCTTTTCCTCGATTTCGCAATGCTTTGAAGTCATATTTACTGGAGAGAACTAATTTTGGAGTATCATGCACGCGCTGGCTAATTATTAAATTTTTTACGATGTAAAATAGCAATATTTTGATTTTGTATTGCTAAATTTTTATAAAATTTTTTATGACTTTTTAAACATTGTATTAATGTTTTTGACTATTTTTGTTTTTGTTACTTTTTTTATTTTACTATCTTGTTACTATTTTTATTTACTTTCATATTTTCTTACTTTTTACATTTAGTATAGGAAATTTGACCAGGTACATTTGTGTCATTTGTACCCAATTTTGTATATATTTATTTAGTACTTGTATTTTCGTTTCTATATTTGTCTGTTTTACTTGTTTTACTTTTGATGTATAGCTTTGTCTACAATTTTTTTTAAATTTTTTGACTCATTGATTGATTGATAGATTTTCTAAAAACAACAAATAAACAAGTTCAACTGCTTTGCATTTATGTGGAAGATAATTCTGAATGCCTGGAAGAAGTAGAAAATTAATTTAATTTTGAATAAATTTAAAATTAGTCTAAGATTTATGCTTTAAAGAAATAAATTTTTTAGATATTCCAGGCAGTTAAAGTAATTTGCTACATTCGTTCAAAAATAGTTAAACTCGGTTACTTGTTTTTTCTAGATAGTTAAAGAAACTTTCTGCTTCTTCCAGATATTGTTACTCGATTTTTACGTTAATTTCAACGCAATTGAACTGCCTGGAAAATTAAACATTCTACTGCTAAAAATAAACATAATTCTTGACATTCTGCTACAATATTTGTTAAGGCACAAAAATGGTTTGAGTAAGATTAACTGATTCATAGACCTTCTAGTCGAGTAATGCTGTTTAGCCTTAGAGTCAAATATCTCAAGAACCATTAATGATAACTCAAAAAAATAAATAGCAGACGATTGATACAATATTTTGCTACAAAATTTCTAAATACATACAAATTATTTGAGCGACAATAGTTGAGGTATTCGAGGCTATAGATCCCTCTTGTTAAGTTTCGCCTTAGAGGTAATGTCTGGCTCTAGAGTCAAATATCTCAAGAACCACTAAAAAATAAGCACTTTATATACCTTCCAGGCGTTTGATATCATTTTTCAATTTATTTAAAGCATTTCAGATAATTTTTTTATGTCTTTTCAAACTCTGAAGTAACTTTTTATGTATGTTTTTCTGACTTTTGGAATTTTTGTTTAATTTTTCATTTTATTCACGTTTTTTATCTCCCATCACTGAGGATTTAAATATTAATAATAAAAAGTAAATAAATTCCGAGAAAAAAAATTGCAATTTATTTTGAATTGCCAATGTTACTGCGATCAAGCAGTCCGGGCCGTTCAGTCCTCCGTCCGTCCGCTCGTTATTATATTAGGAAACTATTTAAAACACCGTTCAGTTCTCCCTTCGAGCTCATTTTTAGATTAATTCAAAGCAATTATTGAACTGGTTCATTTATTTTTCCAGAAATAATGTTTAGTCGATTCAGACGAACAGAACAGAAATTGACATGTTTTATTGATGCTTGAAGTAGTTCAAGTCATTTTCTACTTATTCCAATGAGACACAGTCATTTCCTACATTTATTCGAAGTAGTTGAATTCGTATACTTGCTTTTCCTATAGACACTTGGAATTATTTAAATTCTTCCAGGAAGTTAAATAGGTTTTTGTTTTTCTTTTTAGTTTTCGTTTTCACTTCTTTTAAGTAGTCAATTCATTTATTTTAAACAGATAAAGCTGCTTATTCTTTTTTCCTTTACATGTTATCTATCTGACATGGAAGAAACCCATTTTTTAATTAATTCAGACAGTCAATTCTTTTGTTTTTTCTAGGCAATCTAAGCCATTTTTTTATGTCTTGCTTGCAATAACTAAGAAAATATATGAACTGCCTGATAGAAGAAGGAAATATCAATTTATTAAACTAGAGCTATTTCCGCTGTCTTACACTACTTGTTTAGGTCCAAACATTTATTTACACCTCGTAAACTGAATCTCATTAAGTATAAAAGTGAAATAATCCCAGATTGGATAAAGTTACATAATAAATTCCATTGGCAACGCTTATATACTCGTATTGTACCCCCGATTCCGAATTTCGCAGTCTAATTTTTCGTAAGAATGTTAAATATTACTTTGATATACATAACATACCGCGCCGATCTGGGAATTTGGGTGAATGTCTAGGTCTAGATCGATATACTTTTACACCTAATTTTTCAGTGCCTTTTATAGAAATAATATATATTATATTACCCTTTTCATGACAATATTTTTTAATAAAAAAAATATATAGATAAATAAATGAGTTTCTTTGAAAGTATCTAATTTCTTCCAGGTTAAGCTTGAAAAGTTACTTTTTGTACTAGTTATTAACTATCATCGATTCTAATGGTTCACTAAATAATAGGATATCTGAGGAACACATACACCAATACTATAGAAAATATTATATTGCCAGTACCTTGTCAATAACCTGAGGGAAATTCTCATATTCAATCCAGTATCTAGTTTAAGATTTTAACTCGAGATTTCATTCAGGAAGTTAGTTACTTCCAGGTAGTTAAATTAAATTTCTATTTCCTCTAGAAATCTCTGAAAGAAAAAATTATATTTTTTCTTAATTTTTATTTTTCTATAATATTATTTTAATTTAATATAATTTGTATTTGTTTTCATTTTTTATTAGTTTAAATCCGATATTTCTATGTTCTTTTTGACCAGTTAAGATAATTTTTAATTTATTCAAGGTAGTCGAGGGACTTCTTGAAGTGCCTGGACAAGAACCAGAATATTAAACTTATCCTGGATGTTTTTTAGAAATTTAAACTCTCTGGATTACAGAAAAAATATGGCAATCAAAACACATCAAAATCGTCTTTTTTTAGGTCTTTTTTTTGCCATTTTATTGCAACCTTTCTCCAATATTTGTTAACTTTCTCAATTTTCCTATTTAATTTTATTGTTATTTTGACACTTTATTTGCTTTAATTTTTTTTAAGTTGTTATTAGTAGAAAGGTGTATAATAAAGCAGTATTCTGTATTTTGTGTCCAACGATTCAATTTCAACCTTTCGGAAATTTATTTGTTTCTTCCAGGCAGTTCAAGAATTTGCATATTTTGTCCAGGCAATTGGGTTCGAAGGTAATAAATAGGAAATTACTGGAATTGCGTAAATAAAACAGAAAATAGGTCTTAATAACCTGGAAGTAAGACAGAATTGCTTTGAATGCCTTGCATAAATACGAACTTACTTTAGGTGCCTGGAATAATTAAAAAATAGCTCCAAGTGCCTGGAAGAAACACATAACGATATCAATTACCTGGAATTAATTGAAGTTAAATTTAAATTCTTAAGATCAAAAATTGTTTTTCAAATTCCGGCAATTTTTGGTCCTTTGAGCCGAATTTTTTTTATTTAGTGTTGGCCAAGGCAAATGGAACAATAAATTTGATATTTGAGAGGCACTTTGTTGGGTCACTCACATATTTAAGAAAGTTTGTAATTTTTTTCACCACAGAAAAGAAATACAAAATTATGCCT
Source organism: Anthonomus grandis grandis (assembly GCF_022605725.1). Classification (NCBI taxonomy): domain Eukaryota; kingdom Metazoa; phylum Arthropoda; class Insecta; order Coleoptera; family Curculionidae; genus Anthonomus; species Anthonomus grandis. The sequence continues at coordinate 8,827,055 of NC_065558.1, forward strand.
TAACATCTTTTTAATTAAATAAAATATATACAAAAAATAAATAAATAAATCTGAGCGGTTCAATCCTTAATGATGATAATAGTGAGGAGCTCGTACAGCGTAGTGAGCTGGAGCAGCGTAATCAGCTGGGGCAGCTACAATAGTCTTATGTACAGCTGGAGCTGGATGTACTGGGTGTCCAGACTTCTCTACTACAGCATTGAATCCATTATGGTCATCAGCGGTGTAGTGGACGGTCCTCAAGGTACCATCGGGCTCAGCAACGGTGTAGCTGCCCTTTACTACATCACCATCACGTTCTTCGTGTTGGGTCTTATGGTCTCCGGTATGGGGGTCTTGTACACCATAGTTGTACTCGTATTTGGGGTGGGAGTAGTAGTCTTGGTGTTCGTGGTGAGCTGGTAGGGCGAGTTTATGTGCAATAGGTGCAGCGTGGGCAACTACAGCTGGTGCTGGTTGGCTGTGATGGAAATAGTCCAAGAAACCTGCTTGGGCTACAACTACTAAGCTAGTAAGAGTCAAAATCTGAAAAGAATTATATTAGTTTTTATCACAGGTAGACTTCAACTATCCTTACTTTGGAGAACATGTTGTCGATTGTGTGTGTATCAAACAACTAATGTATTATATTAAGAGTTAATACTTTTATATACTCATTCATTGTTAATATATTTCGTGGGTTCACGCCCCTGTTATGCAATCCCGAGCATATTCAAGATCAAACTTTGAAATTATTTTATTTCTTCAAGGTTAAACTTGAAAAATAAAACTTTTTGGATTGATTGGCCTAGTTATGAACTATCGACGAACTTAATGGTTTACTAAAGAATTGGGTATCTGAAAAGCATCTAATACTATCGGCAATATTGTATTGTATCACTATTTGTTTCTTGTAGGAAAATTATATCGGTTTTTGCTTCTTCCAGATTACATAGATTGAGAAATCCTCTTACACTTTTTGAGCGACTGCTGGATTTATTTGGATACATTTTACAGCAACCTGGACTTTAAGTGATGCCAGGAATTCTTTAGAACGAAATTCCACTCAATTTGACCCTTAAAGTTTTTTGTTGGGTTTCTAAGAAGTTTGAGAAGGCTCCTCGGTCTTTTAGGAGTTTTTGGACTTAAAATGATTTTTCATTTAATTTGACTCCTCATGTTCGTTCTTGGAGCCCTTAGAAGATTGAAAAGTCTTGTTACAGTCGTCTTGAGACTCCTGGACTTGTTTTCAAACGTTTTTTAGCATTTTGAATGTGCATACTTCATCCAGGCAGTTGGGTTTAAAGGAAATTAATAGAAAATCACTTGAACTCGTCAAAACCTTTTACAACCTGGAAGTATTTATCACATATTGCTTTGAATGCCTTAAATAGATACGAACTTACTTCAACTGCCTGGAATAAATTAAAAAATAGCTCCAAGAGCCTGGAAGAAACATATAATAATTTTAATAGCCTTGAAATAATAAAAATTAAATTCGAATTTCTGGAATTTTTGCAAATACAGGATATAAATAGGTACATACATTAAATTTAGAGATACAGTTAGAGAGACGTTCTGTTAGATCACTTAGACATCTTCTAAGTATATTTTGTTTGTTTGAATAATTAAGAACATGATAAAGAAAAGAAATAAACTCATTACGTACAGAAATAAAATATACAATGTAAAACAATATTAAGCACATAATAACAGTAAATAATAATTAAGTATGAACGTACAGAAATTAGTCAGACTATTCTATTTTTGTCTTTGTTCAAGTCTTTGCTTGGCAACATTTTCAGATAAATGATAAAGATCCATCCTACCAGTCCTGTATAGTTCAAATTTAAAACACTCGATGATCCTTAAGTTGAATTCAATTTCTATATCTTCTAGAAGGAGTCCCTGGAAGAAAGAATATTATTCTTTTCTTAATCTTTATTTAGTTTTCAGGCTTTTTCAACCAATGAAAATTTGAGCTATAGAATTTCTTTAAATACTATTTTTTTAAGTTTTGGTCCTTTGAGCCAGAAAAATTTTTAATTTGTCTAATTTATTATTGTTTTCATTCTTCATTGATTTTTACCTGATAATTCAGTGTGCTTTGTGAGCAGTTCAGATAATTTTCAATTTATTTGAGGCAGTTGTAGAAGTGCCTGTTCAGGAAACAGAATAATAAACTTATACTGGATGTTTTTAAAAAATTTAAACTCTCTGGATTACAGAAAAAATATCGCAATTAAAATACATTAAAATCGTCGCTTTAAGTCTTTTTTTGCCATTTTATTGCAGCCTTTCTCCAATATTTGTTAACTTTCTCGATTTTCTTATTTAATTTTATTAATATTTTTACATTACTTTAATTTTATTTTAAATGTTATTGTTTTGTGTCCAATGATTAAATTCCAACCTTTCGAAATGTATTTGTTTCTTCCAGGCACTCCAACAATTTGCATATTTCGTCCAGGCAATTGGGTTCGAAGGTAATAAATATAAAATTACTGAAATTGCCTAAAGGAAACAGAAAATAGGTCTTATTAACCTGGAAGTAAGACAGAATTGCTTTGAATGCCTTGCATAAATACGAACTTACTTTAGGTACCTGGAATAATTAAAAAATAGCTCCAAGTGCCTGGAAAAAACACATAACAATATCAATTACCTGGTATGAATTGAAGTTAAATTAAAATTCTTAAGATCAAAAAATGTTTTTCAAATTCCGGCAATTTTTGGTCCTTCGAGCCGGATTTTTTTTTATTTAATGTTATCATGGCCAAGGCAAATGGAACAATAAATTTGGTAATTGAGAGACATTTTGTTGGATCACTCACATATTTAAGAATTTTTGTCATTTTTTACCAAGATAATAAGTACAAAAAATATGCCTTAACATCTTTTTAATTAAATAAAATATATACAAAAAATAAATAAATAAATCTGAATTGCTCAATCCTTAATGATGATAATAGTGAGGAGCTGGTACAGCGTAGTGAGCTGGAGCAGCGTAATGAGCTGGAGCGGCTACAATAGTCTTATGTACAGCTGGTGCTGGATGTACTGGGTGTCCAGACTTCTCTACTACAGCATTGAAACCATTATGATCATCAGCGGTGTAGTGGACGGTCCTCAAGGTACCATCAGGCTCAGCAACGGTGTAGCTGCCCTTTACTACATCACCATCACGTTCTTCGTGTTGGGTCTTATGGTCTCCGGTATGGGGGTCTTGTACACCATAGTTGTACTCGTATTTGGGGTGGGAGTAGTAGTCTTGGTGTTCGTGGTGAGCTGGAAGGGCGAGTTTAGCTACAACTGGGGAGTGAGCGTAAACTGGGGCAGCATGGACTGGGGAAGCCACTGAGTAAGACGAAGCGTGACCATAGTCCAAAAGTCCGGCTTGAGCGATAGCTACGAAGCTAGCGACAGCAAAGATCTAAAACAAAAATTAAGGCACTCGTTATTAGACGTAACAAGTTTATATAAGTAGACTCACTTTAGATAACATGTTTGTTTTGAAGCAATAGAACTACTGATGAATAAAAATCTGTAATAGGTGGCTTATATAGTTCTTGAATGATTCGCAGAAATAAATCATGCAATAACAAGCGGACACCCCACCTAGAAAATGTAAATTGACTTGGGTATACCCGAAATCGAGCTGATCTGAAAGTGTTCCATTGGAACCAAAACATATCTGATTTTGACCTAGATACGGATTTGTGCTCGCACGTCAGATTTTTTAAGTAATTATTGATATTACAAAAAGCCATTACGCGTGCTATTAAGTATGATTTTTCAAAGCCTATTTGTTATTTAGATAACTATCAGGATCTTTTGTTACGATTAAATTGATTGTGCAATAAATAACAGGGAGTGCATTTCCCCGCATACAGATAAAATTAGTTCTATTGTAACCGTAATTTTATCAATGAACATTGTCATTATCCAGGTCCTGGAAGAAAATTAGTTATTCCTAGATAAAGGTTTCTTTCGTTTGTTTTTCCATTTGCATTCGTTCTGAGAAGATTCACCACGCATCTGCTTTTCCTTGAATCGTTGTTGCATTTTTATGTACGCTTCCGATAGCCGAAAGGAAATTAGAAATTACTTTAACAGCCTGGAAAATTAGAAAACTTAAATACTGGATAGAAATGGAATGTTTTTTTTAAGGGGCAGAGAGTTTTTTCAGAGCGATGAAGGACAGTTTTAAATATGTTAATCCAATATATCCTTAAATGATATTTTAATTAGCGACCTAATATTTTTACCGTGAGTTTGAAGCTCAAACGTTGGTGTTATCTAGCAGAATTTGAAAAACCAATATATCAAGAAATTTTGGTTGAATTATTTTAGGCTTTTAACAGCATTTACAGATAGTAATTTTTCAAATATCATGCTTTTTTTATGACAGTGTTTCACAACACCTTGAAAATCAAACATTTCTTGGTCTTGGTTTAGTCATTTCTTCAACAAAAGAATTATGGATGTTTTTTAGAAATTTAAACTCCCTGAATTACAGAAGAAATATGGCTATCCAAATACATCAAAATCGTCGCTTTAGGTCTTTTTTTTTAATTTATTGCAACTTTTCTCCAATATTTGTTAAATTTCTCAATTTTCCTATTTAATTTTATTATTATTTTTATACTTTACCTGATTTAATTTTACTTTAATGTTATTATGAGAAATGTGTATAATAAGGCAGTATTCGGTATTTTGCGTCCAACAATTCAATTTCAACATTTTTGAAATTTATTTGTTTCTTCCAGGCAGTCGAAGAATTTGCATATTTTGTCTAGGCAATTGTGTTCGAAGGTAATAAATAGAAAATTACTGGAATAAATAGGAAAGCCTGGAAGTAAGACAGATTTGCTTTAAATGCCTTGAATAAATACGAACTTACTTCAGGTACCTGAAATAATTAAGGAATAGCTTCAAGTGCCTGGAAGAAACACATAAGGATGTCAATTATCTGGAATTAATAGAAATTAAATTCCTAAGATCAAAAACTGTTTTTCAAATGCCCGGAATGGCATGCTTTTTTTATAATAGTGTTTCAAGTAATTCCTTAGTTTTTACACTTTCATATAATAACCATACTCTGAAAAATTTCAAAATAGGTACTACTAAGCATAAAATTAACAAATTTTAATGATAGCTGTTTCTGTCGTAAGGCCTATAATATTAATAATAAAAAATTCAGATTTTACAAGAACAATAGTTATTCACACACTTTTTACCGTCAGAAACAAAAAAAAATTGGGCAAAAATTCGAAACTCTCTAGCCGTTAAATTGCCCATATAATTACTAGATTATGTTAAATAAATTCATTTCTTAATTCGACTCTTTGTTATCGCATTAATTAAATTAAGGTTTTTTTTTCAGTGTTATTGTTGTTATTCGTGGTCGAATATATTGTCAGAATGAAAATCCGGGTCGCAATTACAAAATAGATAAAGTGGGACAAAGTAGCTTTTCCGGAAACAGAAGACATGAGCAAGAAGTGTATCAACACCACGTTTGAGTGAACTTTATTACTTTGCACCGTAAGCAGCAAGGACGTGATCTTGCATTATTACGTTATGCAAGGCGTTTTCATTACTGGTTTGCATAAATTGAAGTTTACACCAGTTTTAATGTTATATTTTTTATGTAAGTTTTAGGGTTAGTTTTTCGTCCTTTTAGGTTCAATAAATATTAAGATTTAAAGGGAGAAAGTTTTCTAGGCATTTCTATAATATTATATAATAATATTGTGGTCTTATAAGTACCACTAGAAAAAATGACATTATTGAAATCTTTTGATACGTAGGTAGTTTAGCCAGTTCCAAGTTTTGTTCTAAGCTTACCTTAGCAAACATTTCGTACACTAAATTTATGTTAGGGGAGAGATCCAGATATTTAATTTTATTTTAGCAATTTATTTGTTTTTGGATAGTTCTTCTATTGTAGAATGGCATTTATTTTTTTTAAATATTTGTATTGTTAAGTCAAGTCGGTCATGCGGTAGGTACATTTTTGTTTGTTTTTTTGTATATTAAGTTAGTTAAATATTTTCTGTATGTTTTATTTGCTTTTTTAAAAGTAGTTATAATAATATTGTAATTACATAAAATTAAAGTACTCGGTTAAGTTAACAGCATTCTTCGCCGAGTATAAAATAAAGGCCTAATTTATTTATTTATTTTTTATTTACACCGCCTTTATTTTTGCTTATTAAAGAAACGGTAAAAATTGAAAAAACTTGTGTGTTCATTTAAATTCTTAAGAGCTTTTCTTGCTTCTGGAACTCATATATTTTTAGCAATACAATATCAAATTTCACAAAACACTCAGTACACGTCTTGCTCTTGCTGTAACTGGGTACTAAAAATGTGTATTCTTGTAGTACTTTTTTTTTGATTATCTTAGAATTGTAAGCTTGTTATTAAAATTAAGGAAAGCTCAAAAGTCCTCTTCCAATCAATTTTAATGAAGTTGTAGAAACCAACTGCAGGTCCAGGAATTATAAACGAGCTCATATGCAGTGAGTAAGAAATGTACATTTCAAGATAATTTTTGACGTAATTGTAATATGAAATGCGGTAGAACATCAATAAACTTTTGTTCATTTTACGATACAAAAACTCACCTCAGAGCCAAGAACCATAAACGATCGTGATAAAATAATGTTTCTCATATTATGCAATCCTTAAAATAGTTTGAGTACCGAATAATAATACTCGCAATAAATTGATAATACATCATTTAGAGTATCAGTAACTACGTGCTAACTGGAAATTAAAACGCTAGTGAACGCGGGTTTTCCATTGGATCTTCTTTTACCTGTTCCATAAGTTTTTCTCGATTTTCTTTAACCATTGGAGGAGTATTTTCCAATACAAACAGATTTTAAATTTTTTTTTTGCATATAGCTCAAGGTGTTTAAGAGACCAACCATTTTAATAAAATACAATTGAAACAGCTAAGAAGTATTTGGACCCTCTCTGAGTTATATTTTCGACATTTTAGATTAAATTAGTTTAATCTAAAGAGCAATTCCAGAGATTTTGGAATTCAAATTTATCTGGAAAGGTGCTTGGATGATACATTTTAGAGAAGATTGTAGTGGAAAATAGTGATTTATTTTATATTCTTTACTACCTGAATTAATTGGAGAAGTTAGGGACCAAAATAACCAGTAATTAACTGAATGAAGTCTTCTTGGATTCTAAATCGGTAAGTTTAAGAAAAAAATTGATATTTCAAAAATCTGAGCAAATCTATTTCAGTATTTGGGCCGTCTTTGGATTGCGTTTTCTTAAGTGAAATTCAAATAAAACCTAAAGCAGTAGAGTTTTCATGAGTTTTATGAAGTAACTTGTTGTCAATATTAATTTAAATAAAAGAATAACTAGAGTGTTCAATATCTGAAAAATGAGGTTCAGTTGTTTTTTTGAAGGCTACTAATTTTTAATAAAATAAAATGAGATTATTTTTAACCAGGGAAAATAAAATTTACAGATCTAAGAAAAAGCAAGGTTACACTCTTTAAAATACAACAAATTTAATTAAAACGTCTAAATTTAAGGTAAGTCTAAAATAAATAAGAAATCCTTATTATTGCACTGAAATTCGGTGTGTTTTTATCTAGATTGTATTTTCCTTTGATAAAAAATTCATAAAAATCTGAATAGAACTGATCAAAAATAAATGTTTACTTAAAATTCTCTTTTTCAGACCAAAGAATTATCAAAACTCGCAATAAAATGGTAAACATCATTTATAATATAAGTAACTATGCTAAAAAGAAACATTACATTTGATGTTATTATTAGAAAAATTGGAAATAGTTTTTTTTTAATAACTATTGCTGAATTATCATGAAAAGGAAATTGATCAAAATTAAGTCCAATTTAACCTAAGACTTCTCCTTTTTAACAAATATATGCATGATAATTAATAAAATGATGCAGGGGAGCAGAAAAATTCAGGTCAAGATTGGAAATTAAAATACTGTTAAACGCGCATTTCACATTGGATCTTTTACCTATACCATAAGTTTTCCTGGATTTTTTTGCACCATTCAAATATTTTCCAATACAAGCAGATTTTAAATAATTTTTTTTGTCTATAGCTATAGATAATTAAGGTATTTAAGGTACCAACCATTTCAATAAATCACAACTGAAACATCTTAGAACCATTTGGACCCTCTCTGTGTTATATTTTAAACCAAATTAGTTTAATTTAAAGAGCAATTCCAGAGATTTTGGAATTCAAATTTATCTGGAAAGGTACTTGGATGATACATTCTAGAGAAGATTGTAATGGAAAAAAGTGGTTTTCTCTAAATTCTTTACTACCTGAATCAATTGGGGAAGTTAGAGGCCAAAATGACTAAACATTAACTGAATGAAGTCTTCTTGGATCCTAGATTAAGTTAGAGTGGAGTTTAAGAAAAAATTAAAATTTGAGAAACCTATTTAAGTAATCGTGCCGTAAATATGCATCTCAGACCTAAAAATCACAATAAACTATTACTGAACGATTATATAGTATAAACTTTGACCAAAATCGATAACAAAAAAAGCCTCTCAATAATCATCCCAGAATCGACCTTTTAATACCAAGACTGTCTCATATTTAAACAAAATGCAATCATACATAAAACAATGTCTCTCGCAATAGTATGTTTTATACACATAGCAAAAGACTTTCCACCACGTCGTGGTCGTGTATACAAATGCACTACTTGAAGATATTTTTTCTTTTTTTTTTACGTTTTCGCGTAATAATTATAACAAAAGTAACGGAGAAGCGGATGATGGTTACGGCTATAAAAGCAAGTTCGGCGGTAGACGAGGAGTTAGTATCGCTTCTGCCTTTTTTCCTTCTACGTTAGTTGAACCTGTTGAAATGTTCGTTAAGGTGCGTAATAGATTTTCTTAAAATAAATTTTATATAATTTTTTTTGATACAGTTTGTAGCTCTGTCCGTGCTAATTTCCTGTGTCGCAGCAGGAATTTTGGGATACGGAGGAGGACACGCCGAGCATTTAGTTTATCCAGCACATGCGGCCTATGTGAAGCCTGAGGTTGATTATTATGTAAGTTAGAAGTCGATATTTGGAAATAGTTCCTTAAAGGGTTTTCTCATTCTTTTAAAATGCAATTTAATATTGCTTAAAGGAGTGGATTGACTTTTTCTTTAATATTCTTGATTTTGAAATTTTTCTTGATTTTTTTATGAGAGTAATTATTAAAGAGACTTTTTATTTCGATTTATTACGTAGTTCTTGAGTTTCCTTGAATGTTTTGATTCCATGTAATTTTTGCCTCATTTATTTGCTTCTCCAAAGATCCAAGAAACCCAAGATTTTTTAAGCTGAAGATTGGATACAAACCAAATTTGAATATTAGATGTTCACCCAAAAACATCCATCAAGTGTGTATTTCTTACAGGCCTCAGTTTCATCTCACTAAATTTGCTACTACTTAAGTTTTCTGTGGTTCTTGTGGGTTTTCTTTTCTCGATTTCAAGCAGCTTACTTGGGTTTCCTTGGTATAAAAAAATCAAGGAAAAAAAAATACGATTCTAATGTGTTTTCCCTTAGATTTAATAATCTTTGAGATAAAATGACAAAATCTCCAGAAAACATGTCCTAAGAAGGATTCAAATACCTTTAGGAAAACTGCAGGATCTCTAGGATTTTTTTTTGACTTTCGCGGTTCTCAGCCTAATTTTTCGTATACCAAGTGGTTTTTTCCACAAAACAAAAACACAGACATCTCAATAATTCACATACCACCTTAATAACCTCAAGACAATGCTTCTCAAGAATTTTTCATTAATTTATTTCTCTTGGTCTCAGAAAAACATAACTTCTTAAGAAGGATCTTCCTTGGTAATTTTTCAGTTAAATTTCTTCCAAAAAAAAAACTAAACCGAGTATCCTCATTTAAAAATTCTATTAATTTCAGTTCTGCCACCTGAAAATTTAATTCTTTCTTTCAACTTCTAGGAACTTCCTAAGATTTTTGAAATCTTGATTTTCTCTTAAACCCCACCCTGCCTGATCTAGTACCTAAGAATGTTTTATTCATTTAATGTTTCCCAATTGATTCGAGTATTAAGGACATCACACAAAAATGCTATTTTACACTAAAATTTTATTTAAAATGTAACATCCAGGTACCTTTCCAGATAAATTTGAATTCCGAAATCTCTGGTAATGCTCTTTAGATTTGTGTCATTTGATCTAAAATATGTAAAACAAAATCCAAGGAGGTTAATAAAGGTTTTTTTAATGAACAGTTTTACTTGAGTATTCTCGTTTTACGCACTTACGTCGATTTTCTCAAGGCTACTTGGCTTAGAATACTTTCTTTTAGAAAATTTTCAAATGTGCTTTCAAAATGTTATGAAAAAGTATCTAATAGTGCTGAAACCTTTTTTTCCTTAATTTCTCATGTATTTTCTCAGTATTTTGAACCTATTTGTGTTAACGCTTTTTTTTATTGAACTTCTTGCAGAAAAAATTAAATTAAATTTTCTGCTCTACAAATCTATAAACACTTCTCTATTCTAAATTTCCTTGGATTTTCCAGCATTTTTTTAATTTTCCCGTAAATTCCTCTCTAGCTGATACAGAACCCAAGGAGAATTCATTCATTCAATGTTTCGTCATTTTGACTTAGGTAGTAAATACTTTATAGGAAAGAGTACCATTTTCCACTATAACATTATTTAAATTATATCATCCAGATACCTTTCCAGAAAAATTTGAATTCCAAAACCTCTGGAATTCCTCTATACATTAATTTCATTTGGTTTCAAATGTTCAAAACTTATTACAAGGACGGTATAAATGCTTAACAAACGTTTTAATAAGTCGTTTTACTTTTAGTACTCTCATATTATAGTTTTTATGCATTACGTCAATTTGCCTTAATTTACTTGACTAATAGTAAATTCTTTCGGAAAATTTTTATTTACAGTATTTGATTGTAATGATTTTTATGTAACTTAGTAAGATTTTCATGCAATGTTTTCCCAAAAAAGACACCCTGAAAATTCAAAAGAAATATGTAAAAAATTATTAAATGAAACTTCAAATATCTTTTCTTGCTTATGCATGGTTTTCCTTTTTTTCAATTGATTTTCAGTTTTTTGACCTTATGTTTTGTTCCTCATCTCTTCATAAACTTCTTCCAGAAAAAATGTAACTAAATTTCTTTGCCAAGATGATCACTTCTGCCATTTGACTATTTAACTTTTATTTTAACTTTTATTTTATTTTCCACTTCACTTGAACTTTACACTCTAACTGATCTAAGACGAAGAAGACTTTCTTCCTTTAAAGTTTCGTCAATTTGTCTCCTACTTCGCCAATTAATTCAGGTACTAAAGAATTTAGATAAAAGCACTATTTTCATTACAAATTTTGTTAATGCGGGTGATACCAGGTACCTTTCCAGATAAATTTGAATTCCAAAATCTTTGGAATTGCTCTTTAGATGCCTTTAGTTTGGTGTTTTTTGACTACATCTTACGTTATGATTTCTGTCATATGGACTAACATAAATAAATTTTGATTTATTGACATTGAAACATTTATTCTTGATTTTTCATGTTTTTTCATTTTTTTTTCAATGTTTGTTTGATTTTCTGAACCTTTTTATGTTTTTACGTATTTTTTGATAGAAAAAAAATTAAACTAAATTTCCTCGTTTACAGATCTTTAAACACTCCTGCCTTATGATGATTGGATCCTGTTATTTATATTTCCTTGAATTCTCTAATTTTTTTTTAAATTTTCTCTTAAACTCTACTCTAACTGATCGAGGATCCTCATTTTGCACTATAGCACTAATTTTCACTACAATCCTTTTTAAAATATATTATCCACGTAGCCTTCCAGATAAATCCACTTAAATTAAGCTTAATTTCCTCGTTCACAGATCTATAAATACTCTGGCCTTCTGATGATTAGATCCTTCTATTTATATTTCCTTGAATTATCTAATTTTTTTTTTAAATTTCTCTTAAACTCCACTCTAACTGATCGAGTATCCTCATTTTGCACTATAGCACTAATTTTCACTACAATCCTTTTTAAAATAAATCATCCACATAGCTTTCCAGATAAATCCGAATTCCAAAATCTCTGGAATTGCTCCATAGATTCCTTTAATTTGTCCTGCAATTTGTCATTAGAGAAATTTCGGTTAATAAACATCTAAATGTTTATTCGACCAGTTAAAAAATTAATTAAATAGACAATTAAGTGAACAAACATGTCCCGGTTATGTCACGTAGCCCATTACGCCGAAATAGTCAAGTATTTCTTCATTCTTTTCGGTACTTTTTTCTACCATATCAGTAAAATCTCATATTGTGAAATTTAAGAGTTATTATAGTTGAACCCCAGCATAGAAAAATCAGTTTTTGCAACAATGATAAGAATTATTTTAATATTAAGAAATGAGTTAATTAAACACACTGATGCACTATAAAAGGTTACATTTTTTGTAACATAACAACCATCTTCCTGCATCAGTAAGAAGATACACGACATACGAGGTACCATGGGGAAGCGATAAATAGCGAAAAAGGTAAAATGTCAAATGTGTGACCATTAATTTAAAATCGTGTATTTAGATTGCGATTGCTCCAGTGGGATGTCGTCGGTATATGTGAAGATTTTGCAAAAAGTGAACGTGGTGATGCAAGGATAAGGGTGCAGTATCATTAAGCGATTTTTTTTTTAATGGGAATGTGTTAAAAGTGTTAGATTGCTATTGAACTGAAACTAGTCTTTTGTTACGAGCTAAATATATTCGATGTTAAACAACTAGTGCATTGAACCTTAAATTGAACCTTCAAGTTAATCCCTATCTAATCAAACTTCCAAAAAACCAACTTGTCTATTTATGTTGAACCATATGACTAATTTTTTCCTTTTTTATTCTAGTCACCAGCAAAATACGAATTTAAATATGGAGTAGAAGACTTCCACACTGGAGACTATAAAACCCAACACGAAGAACGCGATGGTGACGTAGTAAAGGGCAGCTACACCGTAGCTGAACCTGATGGTACCTTAAGAACTGTCCACTACACCGCTGATGACCATAACGGTTTCAATGCAGTTGTTACTAAGTCTGGGAAAGCCCATCATCCGGAACATTACACTACGTATGACAATGGGCATTACTAAATAAATTTATTTTATCTGTATAGGGTACACTGGCCTAGATATGTAAATATAGCAGGGCGCGATGTGTTTTATCGCATGATATAATTATTTATTCTGCCATAAATTGATTTTTTTTAAATCAATAAAATTGTTGTTTAATTTCTTCCGCCTACCGTTGGGTCTCGATGGCGTGAAAGTACCCATTATTTAAAATAATATTTGGAGCAGCGTACGTATGGTATATCTAGGATCTCGAGCGTGAGGTTATTATATCTTAGAACGACCTTGCGGTTGAGTAACTTCCTTTTTTGCCCATGGTGAGGTCAAGTTGTTAAGTAATTTACAGCTTTTTTTTCTGTTTTTAATGATTGATATTATTTTTGGGAACTTGAATGGAAATTATTGGCTTGGGTTCTTAAGTAATATGATGCCTGTATCAATATATGTATAGTTTAGAATTAAGGTAATAGGATCAAGAGAGATAAATTATTGTCTTTGCCTAATGCACAATAAATGTGTAAAGGAAATTAATCTCGATTTCCTCAAGGAAATATATGTTGGTGAACCATTTTTACTATTATAAAAAAGCAACTTCTGCAAGAAAAATTATTGATTAATTGCCTGGAAGGAATTTTGATATTATTTAAAAAGAAAATTGAACCATAACTTATTAATGTAAAATCTTATAAGAAAATGTAATAAAATTATTTATTTTTTAAAATTTTATATATAATATTTAATAATTAAAAATTATTTTATAAATAAATTGATAAAAATTCGAAATTAAGTACGTCAAAAAAAATTTTTTTTCTCAGTTTGTTGAAAAAATTATAAATCAGCTTAACTTCCTATAAAAAAAAAGTCATTTTTGCAACCACAATTTCCAGAAAAAAAAAACATGGAAAATAGTGTCGATTTCTTGAGAACAATTACTTTTCCGGACTAATTGAAGACACTTTCCAGGCAGTTTCTCGATTTTTTTATTTTTTATTTACTAATTTCAGTCAATTGAAGTATTTATGTTTTTCCAGGCAATTGACGATTCTTACGTTGACGCACTTGTTTCTCCCTCCTTGTATGTTAATCCAACTGCCTGAAAAATTAAACAAATTATATCCTACTGCCTGAAATTGCTATTGAAAAGTAATTTTACTTTTACTACTACTGTTTCTGTATTCGAATTTTCTATGATTGAATATATATGTTTTAAATAAAATGTTTGCTTTTTAAGAGAAATATTAAAGAAAAAACATAGTACATAATTAAGCAACAAATTTACTTAAAAATATGTGTTACTATAAAAAAACACATAATAAATAAATACTATTACAATCAATTCTAAATATCTTGACCAAACAATTTCCATTAGCAATACATTGACTGTTTAAAAAAATACTTCTCTCAAGTCAATTAAAAAGACAAAAATGAGAAAAAGTAATTTTGATTAAGAAAAAAAATTTAAATCAAAAATAAAAGCAAGCAATTTGCTTGAAAAAAATATATAAATTATTAAAAAACATTAAAAAAAAATAATTATGCAAAGAAAACTTGGTACCTGGAAAAAAATTATTTTTATTTTAATGGATTAAACCATATTTTCTTCAACGTAAAAGAATTTCGTGAAATCCAATTTTGTAAATTGTTATTTTCGTATAGTATAAAGTGATCCATTTTTTTGAGGTGGGAAATTGGTCATTAATAAAAAAAACAATTTTACACAAATTTTTTGCCCATGGTGAGGTCAAGTTGTTAAGTAATGTACACCTTTTTTTCTGTTTTTAATGATTGATATTGTTTTTGGGAATTTTATTGGAAATAATTGGCTTGGATTCTTAAGTAATATGATGCTAGTGTCAATATATGTATAGTTTAGAATTAAGGTAATAGGATCAAGAGAGATAAATTATTGTTTTTGCCTAATTTTTAGGTATGTACGCACAATAAATGTATAAAGGAAATTTCTTCAAGGAAATATATGTCGGAGAACAATTTTTATTATTAAAAAAAAGGAACTTCTGCAAGAAAAATTATTGATTAATTGCCTGGAAGGAATGTTGATATTATTTAAAAAGAAAATTGAACCATAACTTATTAATGTAAAATCTTATAAGAAAATGGAAAAAAATTATTTATTTTTTAAAATTTTGGGCCTGTATAATAAATAAAAATTATTTTATAAATAAATTGATAAAAATTTGAAATTAAGTACGTCAAAAAAAAATTTTTTTCTCAGTTTCTTGAAAAAATTATAAATCAGCTTAACTTCCTATAAAAAAAAAAGTCATTTTTGCAACCACAATTTCCAGAAAAAAAAAACATGGAAAATAGTGTAGATTTCTTGAGAACAATTACTTTTCCAGACTAATTGAAGACACTTTCCAGGCAGTTTCTCGATTTTTTTATTTTTTATTTACTAATTTCAGTCAATTGAAGTATTTATACTTTTCCAGGCAATTGACGATTTATTTTCTTAAGCAGAACTATGTTCTTGTTCCTATTTTATCCTTTTCTTATGCACTTATTCCTCCTTTGAAAGAACTCCATTATCTCAAAGAGACCTACGTAACTAGAGAAAAAATGAAAACTCCAAGTCTCAGTCTCAAAATGTCTTTTTAATTAATCAGGTGGTGACATGTTTCGCTAATAAAGCATCATCAGACCTTATAGCTAGATGACCTGCTAAGTACTGAAGTAAAAGCCAATAATTTTCATTCAAGTACTGAAGTACTTAGCAGGTCATCTAGTTATAAGGTCTGATGATGCTTTATTAGCGAAACATGTCACCACCTAATTAATTAAAAAGACATTTTGAGACTGAGACTTGGATTTTTAATTTTTTCTCTACTTATTCCTCCTTCCTTGTATTTTATCTAACTGCCTGGAACATGGAACAGATCATATCCTACTGCCTGAAATTACTATTGAAAAGTAATTTAACTGTTAAATCTTGACAATCTTTATACGACGCTGGAATGACCTTAAACGTAAATAATTTAGGTGTCAAAAATAAAAAACGTTTCTATTTTGTCCTTTTCTTATGCACTTACTCCTCCCTCCTTGTGTGTTAATCCAACTGCCTGGAAAATGAAACAAATTATATCCTACTGCCTGAAATTGCTATTGAAAAGTAATTTACATTTTAAATTTTGACAATCTTCATACGACCCTGGAATGACCGTAAACGTAAATAATTTAGGTGTCAAATATAAGGGACAAATAGAAGTTGAGTTTTAAAAACAATTCCAAGTTTTTTAAACATTAACTTTCTCTTGGAAACTTTGACATTTGTGCTGATATTTATTGAAATTTTAGTGCTATTCGTAATGTTTCTGTATTCGAATTTTATATTATTGAATATAATTGTTTTAAATAAAATGTTTGATTTTTAAGGGAATTATTTAAAAAAACACAGTACATGATAAAGTAACAAATTTACTTGAAAATATTTGTTACTCCAAAAAAAAATACATAATAAATAAATACTATTACAATAAATTTTAAATATCTTCCAAGCAAACAACTTCCATTAGCGATACTTTGACTATTTTAAAAAATACTCCTCTCAAGTTAATAAAAAAGACAAAAAATAATTAAACTAACTTAAATACAATAAAATAAGATTGTCAAATTTCTTTTAAGAGGTTTCTGGAAAACAAATAACTACCTTATTTGCTTGATTGAAATTTGTAATAAAAGCAAGCAATTTGCTTGAAAAAAATATAAATTATTAAAAAACACATAAAAAAGTTGATCGTAAGTATCTGGAAAAAAATTATTTTAAACCTGATTTGCTTGATCGTAAAAGAATTTTGAGAAATCCAATTTTGGAAATGGTTATTTATGTATCGTGTAAAGTGATCCTTTTTTTTGAGGTGGGAAATTTGTCATGAATAAAAAAAGGGATTTTATATAAGTGTAAATTTTTCTACTATCAAAGAAAACATCAAAAATACCAAATTTTAGTAAAAAAAGTACGTAAAAGTGCGGTGAGTGTGTAGAGTGAGTACTTTAATTTTACGGTAGTAAAATTTTTGAACTAGTTGCTTGAATTTCTTTTTCTTGATTGAGTTAAAACACCTAATTTTCATATAAGAATAAATAAATAAAACGTAAAAAAACAACAAGTTTTTTTTCATATTTTAAAAAATCTATAAGAAAATATAAGAAGTTGATTATTTTTAAATTAAAAAGAAATTATTTGTTACCAGAAACAGCAAATTTTAGCTAAAAAAAAAAATTAACTTCAGTAAAAAAACAAAACTTGATTGATAAGAACATAAATAAAAATCGGAGAAAATTCGCGGATTATAAAAAAAATATTTGTTAACAGGAAATGCAAATTCCAGGCAAATAAAAAATATTAAAATAATAATTAGAAAAAATAATTTCAAAAAATAGACTTTTCAAGAAAAAATACAGAAAATCTTAAAATATTTGATCATTTTTGATTAAAAAAAAATTTTTGTTGTCAAAAAGAGTAAATTTTAGCCAATTAATCAAAAAATAATAATTATTATTAACACGTTGACTGCCAAGCACGAGATCACTCGTGGTTGGCAATCTATAGCCAGTCGCCAGCCACGAGTTATCTCGGTTGTGACTAACTGTTTTACGGCGCCCAGTACGAGTAAACTCGTGGTGTTCGCGTTGATATTTGAGGCGCTGGGCACTCGCAATAGACCAGTAAAACTCATTGTGGCGTCATTTTTAAATTATATATTCATCTTGTTTAGTACAGAGGAAGCAAAATGCAGTGACACAAAAAAAAATTTTAAATGTTTTTAGTTCCAACAAAAAGCGGAAAAACATAAACTGTGCCTTAAAAACAGGGAAACTTATGTGCTAGTGTTTACAGATAGTTACGATAATAATATGAAGTTTACAAAAAAAATTGTCTAAGAAATCTTGTTTAGTCATGTTTACTTTAGGTGGTAGTCCTTGAAGCAATTTTCCACACATAAGGCTGGTTTTTCTTCACAGGCAGAGCAGAAATAACGTGTTTCACATCAAAGTGTATTCGAAGTACATACACGGCAAGGTCTTGTAGGTCGTTGTTTTTTTTCGGTTGGTGATATACCTTCCAAATAGCAGGATTTTCATGCTGCTGTACGCTGCTGGATTTTTATCACCGAGAAGTGTAGACACAAACATCTCTTTACATTTTAAAGATTTTATTCTGCTTCTGGTCGATTCACGAAACAGCAAGTAAGCGTTATGAATATATATTTCGAGTATATGCAATGCAATCTTTTTCGGCCATCTAATGGTTTTTCTTAGTGAGCTATAGTAACTTAGCATTTGATCGGACTGGTCGATACCTGACATTCCTGCATTATAGTCCTTTATTAAATTAGGTTTCACAGAAACTTTTCCTTTCTTGTTGCGCACTTTAATCATTTGTACTTTTTGCATATTTGAAATCGTGGTTGGTCGCCAGAAGAAACTTCTACTTGGACACGCCCGACCACGAGATAACTCTAACTGTTTTTTTTACAAAAAAAAATAACATATAATATTAAAAATTTTTTCCAATTTATTTCAATTTTGACATAGTGGCATCTGAGAATGGTTTTTATTTAAATGTCATGGCAGTCAACTTGTTAATAAGAACATAAATAAAAATATAAGGAAAATTGACAAGTAATCTTTACCTGCAAAAAAAATCTTGAATAAAATAAAGAAAATATGCAAAAATTTTTTTTTTAAATAATTGATGATTTTCGAATAAAAAAAATTGTTGCCAAAAAGAGCAAAAAAAATTCCAGTGAATAAATTTTGATTTAAAAAAAATAAAAGAAAAAATGATCTGCTTAAGAAAAACACGTGTTGGTTGCTTAGAAATAATTGAAAAATTCTGGAAATTGTTCATTATTTCTGGATAAAGAAAAAAATAATTTATTACCAAAGAGAGCAAATTTCAGCCCAATAAAAAAAATACAAATTAATGTTAGTGAGAATTTTTATTTATAAAAACATTATTAATTTAAGGAAAATTAGTAATTAATCTGTAATTCAAAAAAAAATTCCTGGCTGCTTGAGGAAAACTTACATAATTCTCATAAAAGACCTGGAAACAGTTGATCATTTCCAGATTCAATTTTCTTCTTCAAACTACTTAAAAAACGTTTTTTTTTTAAATAAAACATACACTTTAACTTAAGCCACCCATACATATAAAGTAATAATTTTAAAATGTTTACCTAAATTAAATATATAATTTATTGTTTAATTTTTTCGGTATTTAATAAGAACATGCACACTAAATTAACCAAACAAAAAAAAACGAACAAGCTTGAATAACCATTGACAATAACATGAACCCACATTGCGCTTATTCTTTCTTATACGCAAGTTACGAAACGAAGTATCTACATATTTTTTAAAAGAATAATTGATTAATTTTCGTTGGAATTAGGGCACATGTCATGGTAACTCAAGAATTATTAGGTTGGAAAGAACTTTGTTTAGATGTCCATTAATTATGTAACAAACGATTTTAATTATTAAATTAGAAGAAATAAATATTTTATTAGCCAGATATTTTCGGCTTTTAAGGGTTATCCTCAGGACATTTGAATTGCATTAAACCTTATTGAAGGGAGAAACGTTGAAAAGTTATTTAATTTTCATTGTATGTATTTTACATAATTATTAATTTAATCTAGTTTTATACTTCAAGGAAGCATCTGTTGCATAAACAGCAATAGTACATTTTGAGGAAATTGCCATACATAAAAATTATTGAAAATTTTGTTTTCTAGAGATCTTCTCTCTTATCATTTAAAACAGCTTTTGTGTAAATCATATTTTTCTTCCATAATTTGTACGAAAGTAGTAATAATTTATTTTAAAAAATCATGGCTGTACGTACCCCTATAATTTTTTTGTCAACAACATTTTAATTTTCTTTTAAAACTTTTATATGGGAATTATATAGGAATTTACATAATTTAATTTATTTTTATTTAAACAATCTTTATATATGATCAAAATGTCGCAGCCACCTTAGGTTAAAAAAGCACATAACAACGAAAAACTTCTTGCTGGTTCATTTTTGGTGTAAAGCTTTCAAATACTCTTTAATTTGCCTTTGAAGAGAGTATTCTTTGCTATAATACAATAAGTAAAATACCAAGTAGGTTTCAAGATAGTTGGCCTTTTTGATCAATAAGTATTTAATGATTTGGTCCCACTGTATGGGAAATAAAATTAAAATTAATTTTTTTAGGAGTAGCTCTTATTAATCTAAGCAACTTTTATATAAATCATATTTTTCTCAGACCTTTTTGTAAAAGAATAAAAGCTGATTTCCTAAGAAATTGCATCGCTTTACGTACCCCTATTTATTTTTCGTCAAAAAAAAACATTTTTATTTTTTAAAGGCTCTCTTTGACGAGAATTTGAAATTTTTTTTATGGTCTATTTGATATATATTTTTTTTAAATTTTCAAAATTTCTAGGAAACTTTTGGTTAAAACTCGAAAAAGTCCTTTCTGGCCTTTTTTTGGAAAAACATAAAACAACTCTAAATAAATAAATTGAATTGTGCAATACAGAAAATCATCAGAATGAACTTCCAACTATGAAGGAATTAAATATTGATTACTGAGATTAATATGAATGACTTGTAACTTTTTTTTAAAATCACAATTTAACATCCATTCCTACTTAATACCATTAATACGACTATTTCCAAGTAAAACCGATTTAATCGTAAAAAATCTCAAATTACAAATCGTACAGATTAGATCATACCCCCAGGGAGGTCACAGCGGTCTAAATCGTGCATTTTCGATGAATTAAATAAAGCACTTTCAAATTTTTATATACGGTCATAAATAAGGGCGGGGCTTCTATGTAATTTATATTATGTATGACTGTCAAAAAATTCTCGTATAAATATCGGTCTCTGAAGAACGTTTAATCATTGGTTCGTGTGGTTCGGTCAAAAAAAACAATCATGTTCTCTAAAGTAAGTCAAAAACTTTTTTTTAATTTGTTTGTAACTTAAATAGCCGACTTTAAATGTTTATTTTCATTTCCACTATTTTCAGATTCTTGCCGTAGCTGCTTTCGTAGCTGTCGCCCAAGCCGGAGTCCTCGACTACTCCCACGGACACCACGCCACCTCCTACTCCGTAGCTTCCCCAGTCGTAGCCGCCCACGCTGCTCCAGTCTACGCACATGCCGCCCCCGTCGTAGCCAAATACGCTGTCCCAGCTTACGCTCATGGACACGAGGAATACCCCAGCGCCCCAGCCAAATACGAATTCGACTACGGAGTCCAAGACCCCCACACCGGAGACCACAAGAGCCAACACGAAGTACGTGACGGTGACGTAGTCAAGGGCAGCTACAGCGTCGCCGAAGCTGACGGTACCTTGAGAACTGTCCACTACACCGCTGATGACCACAACGGATTCAACGCTGTCGTAGAAAAGTCCGGAACTCCCGTTCATCCAGTCGCTGTTCCCGCTAAAGTCGTTGTACCTACAGTAGCCAAGACCATCGTAGCTGCCCCAGTTCAATATGCTGCTCCAGCTCACTATGCTGCCCCAGCTCACTATGCTGCCCCAGCTCACTATGCTGCCCCAGCTCACTATGCTGCCCCAGCTGTGACCAAGGCTTATGTATCTGCCCCAGCTCACTATTCTGTAGCCAAGGCTGTTGTAGCTGCCCCAGCTCACTATGCTTCCGCCCCAGTAGCTTACGCCGCCCCCCATTACTACCACCATTAAGTCTGTTATTGCCATGCTATGTATATATTATGAATAAGTGGGTTTTTTTATTTATTTTTTGTACTCTATATATAGACATTTGATTAAATAAATCCGCAACTTCAGCTATGTGTTTTGAATTTTGAAAAATATTAATGAGGTTCAATTCAATTAACGCTATTAATTGAATTTTAGATGAATTTCATTTTTTTTCTTTTTTATAAATCCCTTCCTCTTCGATTTCATGTTAAGGCAACGTCGCGTTTAAATCTTGTGTATGATAGAGGTTATGTTGTCGTGACAGCAAAGTCCAGAGAAAACCATTGTTGCCAACTCTTGATTTTAGTATGGTTTCAACAGTAATCTCTTTAGGCATGAATAACATGATATGTTAAAGCCAGTGTCAAATGTACTCGTAAGGACAAATTACCTTCTTATAAAGGTCGAATTGACTATCTCATAAAACCCTTACAAATTATATTTATTGTATCTTTAAAAACCAATATATTCCCTAATAAATTAAAAGGGAAATATTTGAAATTTTTTTTTAATTTTCAAAATTTCTAGGAAACTTTTGGTTAAAACTCGAAAAACTACGAAAAAGTCCTTTCTGGCCTTTTTTTGGAAAAACATAAAACAACTCTAAATTAATTGAATTGTGCAATACAGAAAATCATCAGAATGAACTTCCAACTATGAAGGAATTAAATATTGATTACTGAGATTAATATGAATGACTTGTAACTTTTTTTTAAAATCACAATTTAACATCCATTCCTACCTAATACCATTAATACGACTATTTCCAAGTAAAACCGATTTAATCGTAAAAAATCTCAAATTACAAATCGTACAGATTAGATCATACCCCCAGGGAGGTCACAGCGGTCTAAATCGTGCATTTTCGATGAATTAAATAAAGCACTTTCAAATTTTTATATACGGTCATAAATAAGGGCGGGGCTTCTATGTAATTTATATTATGTATGACTCTCAAAAAAAATTCTCGTATAAATATCGGTCCCTGAAGAATGTTTAATCATTGGTTCGTGTGGTTCGGTCAAAAAAAACAATCATGTTCTCTAAAGTAAGTCAAAAACTATTTTTTGATTTGTTTTTAACTTAAATAGCTGACTTTACATGTTTATTTTCATTTCTACTATTTTCAGATTCTTGCCGTAGCTGCTTTCGTAGCTGTCGCCCAAGCCGGAGTCCTCGACTACTCCCACGGACACCACGCCACCTCCTACTCCGTAGCTTCCCCAGTCGTAGCCGCCCACGCTGCTCCAGTCTACGCACATGCCGCCCCCGTCGTAGCCAAATACGCTGTCCCAGCTTACGCTCATGGACACGAGGAATACCCCAGCGCCCCAGCCAAATACGAATTCGACTACGGAGTCCAAGACCCCCACACCGGAGACCACAAGAGCCAACACGAAGTACGTGACGGTGACGTAGTCAAGGGCAGCTACAGCGTCGCCGAAGCTGACGGTACCTTGAGAACTGTCCACTACACCGCTGATGACCACAACGGATTCAACGCTGTCGTAGAAAAGTCTGGAACTCCCGTTCATCCAGTCGCTGTTCCCGCTAAAGTCGTCGTACCTGCAGTAGCCAAAACCATCGTAGCTGCCCCAGTTCAATATGCTGCTCCAGCTCACTATGCTGCCCCAGCTCACTATGCTGCCCCAGCTCACTATGCTGCCCCAGCTGTGACCAAGGCTTATGTATCTGCCCCAGCTCACTATTCTGTAGCCAAGGCTGTTGTAGCTGCCCCAGCTCACTATGCTTCCGCCCCAGTAGCTTACGCCGCCCCCCATTACTACCACCATTAAGTCTGTTATTGCCATGCTATGTATATATTATGAATAAGTGGGTTTTTTTATTTATTTTTTGTACTCTATATATAGACATTTGATTAAATAAATCCGCAACTTCAGCTATGTGTTTTGAATTTTGAAAAATATTAATGAGGTTCAATTCAATTAACGCTATTAATTGAATGTTAGATGAATTCCATTTTTTTTCTTTTTTATAAATCCCTTTCTCTTCAATTTCATGTTAAGGCAACGTCGCGTTTAAATCTTGTGTAAGATAGAGGTTATGTTGTCGTGACAGCAAAGTCCAGAGAAAACCATTGTTGCCAACTCTTGATTTTAGTATGGTTTCAACAGTAATCTCTTTAAGCATGAATAACATGATATGTTAAAGCCAGTGTCAAATGTACTCGTAAGGACAAATTACCTTCTTATAAAGGTCGAATTGACTATCTCATAAAACCCTTACAAATTATATTTATTGTATCTTTAAAAACCAATATATTCCCTAATAAATTAAAAGGGAGCATCACTATACTCATTTTTAAATCCGATTATTGCAATGACTTAAAAAATTATAGGCCTATAAGTGTATTAAATACTCTGGTCAAAATTTTTGAGCATGGTCTTATACTGGATAGATCTACAGTTACAAATTCACGTGTTTTCTTTCAAACTGCTGCTGATGCCATTAATTTTAAAAAACAAATTGATGTAATTTTTACAGATTGTGCAAAAAAGTTAGATGAGGTTGATCGTGCTTGAAAATTAGATCAAATTGGCTTTTCCACTAATGCTTTAAAGGTTTTAATTCCATATCTCATAGGAAATTATTAAGAGGCGAGGGTTGGAGTATTTAACTAACTCTGTTGTTCCTCTGGATAGTAATTAGAACCCTTTTTTATTTGTTTTATATATAAATAATTTGCCCAATTTCCTTTAATACTGCCTTCTGTTTTATATTTAAAGAATGATTTTAAGATGTTCAACGTAATTGAAAACCAGAATGAATAAAGCTGGATCTAAAAAAATAAAAAGATATTTTCCCTTACTATCCAAATATGTCTTGAATAGTCTTCAAAATGTGAGAAAAAATAAATTATGGCAACATTGGATTTAAATATTGACTGTCATAGTTCATCCTCGATACTGAACTGACAGCTGCAAATATTGAATTCAGAAAGCAAAAATCAGGCCATGTTACCAAATGTTAATTCTGATGAGCTATCTCTGGTGTTACTCAGGGTAGTAGTTTGGACTCTTTTTTATTTATTTTATAGGCAAATGATTTTCCCAATTGCCTTTAATACTGCCACCTGTTTAATATAAAATGATGATTTTAGGATGCTCAACATAATTGAAAACCAGAATGATTAAAGTTGGATCTAAAGAAAAAAGAGTATATTTTCCCTTACTATCTAAATATGCCTTGAATAGTCTTCAAGATGTGAGAAAAAATAAATTATGGCAACATTGGATTTAAATATTGACTGTCATAGCTCATTCTCAATACTGAACTGACCGATGCAAATAAGAATTCGGAAGGCAGATATCAGGCCCCGTTGCCAAATGTTTTTAATTCTTGCTAAAAATACACTAATAATAAATAATAAATTAAAATAAATAACGAGATTTCCAAATTAATGGTAAATATTCAGCTACCAGCAAAAGCTAATTAAAAAATTGACTTTTTTTTAAACTACGGTAAATATTACGTCGACGTAATAAAAACACACAAAGTAAACAATTGCCTAAAACCATATAATTATTATCAATTCAAAAAGTGCAATTAGGAAAATAAATTCCACGAAGACCAAAACTGAATCACAGATCTAACTAAACAAATTATATTGAAGGCAAATGTGAATAAACTTAACATAAGGTTGGCTTGGATAGTGGGAGATTCGAAGATACAATAGGAAGGAAATATATTAGCAAATTTAGTATCCAACAAATAACAAATACCTTAATATAAAGCAGAGACCCTGGGAAAAGGCATGAAAGAAAACTCTGGACAAAAAAGGGAAGTATTACATAAACAGTTCTCTACAGAAGAGTTCCATGGTAGAAGACATATCACAACGTTTATACGCATGAGAACGGAACATTGTTCTACTTTTCAACATTTATGGGATGAACTGTGATATACTGTGATGACTTATGCGAAGTAATCCAAATACCGATTGCATTGATGACAATTTTTCGTGAATCGAAAGTGGAAATTAATTAAATAGTTCATAAATAATTGGAGAGAAACCGCATTAGACTATAATATGGGTTTCTGGGAAAAAATATAGCCCTTCAAAACCATATACGTCAATATCTGTGATGTCTTACCAATATATGTTTAAAGAGACATAATAAAATAAAGTTAAAAGTATACAAATTAAAAAATTAATAAGTGAAAAGTGTCGTTTATTTAAAAGTAATAATAATCTGAAAAGCAAAGGCCTTCAAAAAATTAAACGAAAAAACTGCAGTGCAGGAAATCTAGGAGCCAAGAAGTTACTGAGAAAGACAGTAGTAGCTTTTAGAGAGGAAGAAATTGAAAATAGAGGTTGGGAGCAATAGAGCCCATAAGAAAGAAGAGAGCTAGAAAGAGATACCTACAGGTAAAGAAAATCTAGGACCCAATATTACCATTGTTGCGTGTGTGTTGCACTATAGTGTCAATCTTAATAAAGTATAATTAGACTTCCGTACAGAAAAAAGCAAATTTTATTCAAAATTTGAGTTTTAAATAAATAAAACAATAGAAATAATTTATAATAGTTTATTTGGCGTTTTTTTAATGTATATATTACAAAAATAAATTAACAGTAAAAAATTAATTCTTTTATGGCATTTGTCGGCTTAGTGATGGTAATAGTGGGGAGCAGCATAAGATACTGGAGCAGAAGCGTAATGAGCTGGGGCAGCTACAGCATAGTGAGCTGGAGCGGCGTAGTGTGCTGAAGCAGCTACGATAGCCTTGGCTACAGTCGGGACAGCATAGTGAGCTGGGGCAGCATATTTAACTGGAGTAGCGACAATAGTCTTGGCTACAGCAGGTACGACAACTTTAGCGGGAGCAGCGACTGGATGGACGGGCGTTCCGGACTTTTCTACGACAGCGTTGAATCCGTTGTGGGCATCAGCGGTGTAGTGGACAGTTCTCAAGGTACCGTCAGCTTCGGCAACGCTGTAGCTGCCCTTGACTACGTCACCGTCACGTACTTCGTGTTGGCTCTTGTGGTCTCCGGTGTGGGGGTCTTGGACTCCGTAGTCGAATTCGTATTTGGCTGGGGCGCTGGGGTATTCCTCGTGTCCATGGGCGTACGCTGGGACAGCGTATTTAGCTAGGATGGGGGCGGTATGTGCGTAGACTGGAGCAGCGTGGGCGGCTACGACTGGGGAAGCTACGGAGTAAGAGGTGGCGTGGTGTCCGTGGGAGTAGTCGAGGACTCCAGCTTGGGCAACAGCTACGAAAGCAGCGACGGCAAGAATCTAAAAATAAAGAGTTTTTTCAATGTTTAAACTTTTTACTGCATTGTTAAAATGCAGATATTGACTTAAAAAAATATTGTTATATTCCTAATAAATTGACAATTCATTTGCTTACTTTCGAGAACATGTTTTTCCTTCTAGACCAAGCAGATCTGTGATTAAACAGTTTCGGCGCTTCATATTTATATCTAATTTTTTGGCGGTCATACGTCTGCAAGACTGTAAATCATTGAAGAGAAAGGCCCCACTCAGTCGATAATTACGAGGATAGAGGAATTTATATTATACCTTATTCGTAGGATCATTGTATTTACATAGTTTGTTTCATATATTATTCGGATATTAGATTCTTTTAAAAAAAGTGCATGTTTACTTAGGAAATCTTTATTCAGATCTTACCGCACGAACTTCAGATACATTGCAAATATCAATTTTGCCTAAAAAAGAATAATCATTCAAACTTTATCAAAACTCCTCCAACAAGACCTATGCCCTTCAATTCTCCCAAGAAACGTGAAGTTTTTGCAAACATTTAAGATTGAACCTGAGAGAAAGCTCTTTATATGATGATAAATTTTTATAAAAATCATCTTGAATTTGCATAAGAAGTTCAATATTGCATATATGATAAATCTACGTCAGTACAAGGGTGATGCAAAGCAGCTCCAATATGAGATTCTATATTCGTGTAATAATAAACTGGGTGTGGCCTATCTCTACTATATTATCCGCAGTGTTCTAAATATATGACCGCCAAAAAAATAGATATAAATATCGGGTCTCAAAATTGTTTCATCATTGGTCCGTTTGGTCTAGAAGAAAAAACATGTTCTCTAAAGTAAGCAATTATTAATGTAATTAACTTTAGAAGTCAATCTTAAAAATTGATAATCATTTAAGCTCAAGACGAAATTTAATTTTTTATCCAATTTACTGAAAATTGTAAATATTTTAATACTCTCTATCCTTAGATCCTTGCCGTCGCTGCTTTCGTAGCTGTCGCCCAAGCTGGAGTCCTCGACTACTCCCATGGACACCACGCCACCTCCTACTCCGTAGCTTCCCCAGTCGTAGCCGCCCACGCTGCTCCAGTCTACGCACATGCCGCCCCCGTCGTAGCTAAATACGCTGTCCCAGCTTACGCCCATGGACACGAGGAATACCCCAGCGCACCAGCCAAATACGAATTCGACTACGGAGTCCAAGACCCCCACACCGGAGACCACAAGAGCCAACACGAAGTACGTGACGGTGACGTAGTCAAGGGCAGCTACAGCGTCGCCGAAGCTGACGGTACCTTGAGAACTGTGCACTACACCGCTGATGCCCACAACGGATTCAACGCTGTCGTAGAAAAGTCCGGAACTCCCGTCCATCCGGTCGCTGCTTCCGCTAAAGTTGTCGTACCTGCTGTAGCCAAGACTATCGTAGCTGCTCCAGTTCAATATGCTGCCCCAGCTCACTATGCCGCCCCAGCTCATTATGCTGCCCCAGCTCACTATGCTGTAGCCAAGACTGTTGTTGCTGCTCCAGCTCATTACAATTCTGCCCCAGTAGCTTATGCTGCTCCCCACTACTACCACCATTAAACCGATAAATGCTAGGAAGAGATTTATTTTTTGCTAATAATTTATTTTTGTAAATATTCATTAAAAAAAAACACCAAATAAATTATTATAAAATATTTTTATTGTTTTATTTACTGAAAACGCAAATTTTAAGTGAATTGTGCTGTAAAAAAGGTTCAATTCACTTACGTCTTAATTTGACAACAATGGATTGTCTTCAGAGTAGATTCTCTTCTTATAGCTACCTACCACGTCGAGATTATTTCCAATATTCCATCCTCAATTATTTTTCTAAAGCAACCCCTAGTCTAAATTTCCAATCCTTTTCTCGTGATAAAGCTATATATAATATGGCAATAATTAATTACCGTCATAGTCACAGTTACCTAATAATACCCAAAGTACAAATATGCCCAGTAACTACCAAGAGACAATCCCGTTAAATACCGTATTTCACCAAATACGTTATTTTTGGTGTATCTTTAATAAGAGTTAATATTTGGCAACGAAGCCTGAAATCTTCTTCTTCTTCTGTTTCAGTCCCCATGGGAATCTCATGACGAAGGTCACGAAGGTTATTGGTCTGAGCTCCTAGGCTATTCAAACACTCGCTGTAGCCTCACTTGAGGTTTTTCTTATTATCTCCCTTCCTTTCTGTATTGTCCTTTCCATCCAGTCCAGTACAAACTGGACGGAATGCTGATGGAAGGGTTCTGGCTCCTTCTATTGGTTTTTCAATTCTAAATTCTTAAATGCATGGTAATGCTTCTACTACGCTGCATCCGACATCGTCCAGCCTAACTACTGGTGTGGGTTCTGCTACCATCGGCAAAGGGTTGGTAAGAGTCTTGGTAATGAACCTCAAGGACAAAGAATAACCACGTGTTATGTGAGTAAGGGATGACGTGGAAGTCCAGCACTAGGATTCTAAAGTCACCACTCGATCTCGATACCATCACGACTTGGAAAAGGTGGATTCTAAATTTTAATCGTCGACTAAACTCGTTTTAATTTAATTTCGG
Organism: Anthonomus grandis grandis; assembly: GCF_022605725.1. Lineage (NCBI taxonomy): Eukaryota > Metazoa > Arthropoda > Insecta > Coleoptera > Curculionidae > Anthonomus > Anthonomus grandis. Next base: position 8,856,825 of record NC_065558.1, read on the forward strand.
TTTGTTGGTATATTTTTCTTATTTTCCATAATCTTTTACAGATGGAACGTCAATTGTCTTTTCTATTGATAAACACTCTAAAAATTTTCATTTGTTTGGTTAATTTTGTTCGCCTCCGTGTTTTTTTTATTTAAATATATGGCCATATTATTATTTCTTTAAAAAATAAAAAACCCACAATAGGGAAATAAAAATCGAATTCACGGAAAAACATAAAAACTTGTTGTGTTTATCGACTTTTGGTTTTATTATGGCAATCAATAACACCTTATAACACCAGGGAAATTGGATTTCTCCATAAATGTTAGTTCATTAAGTTGTCTCTCATCTCTTGTATTTGAAAAATTAATTAATCAGTCAGCAAGGTGATTGTCAATAATTTCATGGATCCAACGACTTGCAGTAGTTTCGCTAATTAAAACCTTCTCTAATGTTTCTTTGGTAACAACCTGCAGTGGCATAAAATCTTGATATCCTAAAACAGTCAATTTAATCGTAACTTTACTTCTTCTGCCTCTATTATTGACAGGAGGATGTGAAAAATAGGGTCGAATTAGATCTATTCTTGATAAAAAAAATGAAAACATGGTATGACTATTGATAAACAATCGATGAAACAAATACGTTTAAAAAAGGATGCTGACACATTATGCACGTATTAAATAAAGAAGAAGGTATATCGTCTGGTGCATACGATATACCCAAGCGTGTCGTCGATAAATCGTTAAAAACTAGGCAATCAGCAAGACACGATTGAAAATGTTATTTAAAATGAGTAATCGTGTCGAATCCTAATTTTAGAATCCCACTACAAGCCATATCTCTTCCTGAATTCGTTGTCGCATCTGTTATTTTAATATGCAGGATGAACTCTAACACTCAATATCCAAATCCAATGTTGCCATGATAATTTTTTTTTAAGATTTCAGGAAAAAGATACTAATCTAAAAAAAGTTTGTCTTATAGACTATAAAAATTTGGTATGATTTAACCTATTTTTTAAAAACCAAAAACAAGGAAAGGAAGGAACTATTGTACTTCAAGCATTTTAGTTTCTATCAACGTTTCTGAAACCAACAGTTGGCAACAATGGAACTAGAGTTTGTGGCACAGCATGTCACGATAACATAACCTCTATTATATGGAAGTTCTAAAGCCAACGTTGCCAGAACATAATTATTTAACGCAAGTTTGACGAAAATTAAGAAGGAGAGTTTATTGATAGAAAAAAAAAGGAAATCATATGAAAAATAATAGTGCCAATTGAATAAGGCGACTTATTTGAATTTAAAAATAACAAAACACATATTTGATGTAGCGAATTTATTTCACCAATTTTCTATATATACAGTACAAAAAATAAATAAAAAAAAACCCACTTGGTCACGATATATACATAATAAAGCATTCACAGACTTAATGGTGGTAGTAATGGGGGGCGGCATAAGCTACTGGGGCGGAAGCATAGTGAGCTGGGGCAGCATAGTGAGCTGGGGCGGCATAGTGAGCTGGAGCAGCTACAATAGCCTTGGCTACAGTCGGGACAGCGTAGTGAGCTGGGGCAGCATATTGAACTGGAGCGGCTACAATAGTCTTGGCTACAGCAGGTACGACAACTTTAGCGGGAGCAGCGACTGGATGGACAGGCGTTCCGGACTTTTCTACGACAGCGTTGAATCCGTTGTGGGCATCAGCGGTGTAGTGCACAGTTCTCAAGGTACCGTCAGCTTCGGCGACGCTGTAGCTGCCCTTGACTACGTCACCGTCACGTACTTCGTGTTGGCTCTTGTGGTCTCCGGTGTGGGGGTCTTGGACTCCGTAGTTGAATTCGTATTTGGCCGGGGCACTGGGGTATTCTTCGTGTCCATGGGCGTAAGCTGGGACAGCGTATTTAGCTACGATGGGGGCGGCGTGGACTACGGGGGCGGCATGTGCGTAGACTGGAGCAGCGTGGGCGGCTACGACTGGGGAAGCTACGGAGTAGGAGGTGGCGTGGTGTCCGTGGGAGTAGTCGAGAACTCCGGCTTGGGCGACAGCTACGAAAGCAGCGACGGCAAGGATCTAACCATAGACAATTTATTTTAGCATTCTAATATTTACAATATTCAGCGCATCCTTTAGGCTTCTTTACAAAGATCAAAGCTGTTAAAATCTAACAAATCGACTTTAATTCATGCAAATATGAATACTGTAATTTATAAATAAATGATTTACTTACTTTAGAGAACATGTTTTTTCTTTTAAGCTAAACAGATCAATGATTAAACAATACTGGGGGCCCATATTTATATCTAATTTTTTGGCGGTCATACGTCTATAAGACTGTGCAAATCATTGAAGAGAAAGGCCCCACCCAGTCTATAATTACGAGGATATAGGAATAAACATTTTACGTATATCTTATTAAATCATTCTTCCATTGGTCTAATTTTTTTTTAATTTGAGGTCATGAGATTTAGATTTTTTTTATTTCCTTAAATTTGAAATTAATTTATTTCAGATCCGTAGATCTCTTGGTTTTAGAGGTATGAGTATTTTATCTATAGAAATTTAAATTTGAGAAACATGAGAAGAGATTTAAAATGGCTTCAACTGCCTTGAATTTATAAGAAAATTACCTTAAAAAGTCCAAGGATGGAAGAATTAGTGTCTGGACAATTCAAGGAAAATGCCTTTAAATAACAGGATAAGTATTTCCTTTTTAAATAACCCCAAATACATTAAACTTGGATCATTGGTCACTTAAACTTTATAACAATAAACAATTGAGTTTTACCGGAAATAGAGCGGAAATATGTAGCGGTACGATGTACTTAAAAATACACAAACGATATTTTAAATCCGGATCTGTATAGCTCTAAATCCGTCCAAAGATTTTTATAAGTAGTATATATACATATAGTAAAAAGAAATCTTAACTATTAGGCAAATATACACTCTGTGTAGGGCACAAATAGATATTACTAAATCCTTCTAATTATCTTTAGTTTATATTCATGACTCTCATAATTGTTCTTTAGTTAAGTTAATAAGATTAAACGATGAAAATATAGTCACGGATGTAAATTAAAATATGATACTTATTACATCTCCCGGTTCCTCATCCTTTGCGTCAATTACGTCATAATTAAAAAAAAAACGTTAAACGTTATACCGGATTAGCCATTTTATCTGCTCCGGAATTTCACTCTCGACGGTTTTATTGAAATTTTAATAAGCAGGCACATTTACCTTATTACGATTTGCACTTTGGATATTATTAGGTAACTGTGTGACGGTAATCTAATTATTGCCATATTATATATAGCTTTATATCACGGGAAAAGGGTTGGAAAATTGGAGTAGAGGTTGCTTTAGTAAAATAATTGGGTGACTCAGGTTAAGTGTTTTTTGACGATGAGATTTTAAACGGGAGAAAATTGAATTTTAATTGATTGGAGAAAAAATCGAAATGTTTTAATAGTTTGTCTCTATCTTAAGAACTAAGAACTTTAAGTATTCTTAAGCTTCTTCCACGCACTTAAAAGTAAACTGAAAACATATTTAAAGAATCTGAAGCACTTTGACTGCCTTTAAGAGGCACTTGAATATATTAAAATAAATTTATTCCAGGCACTTGAAAGTAGATTAAGAGTTCAAAAAAAAATTAAATTGAATTTAAATGTAAAAAATAAAATATTTTGAGACAGACGTAATTTATTGTAGACATATTTTTAAGGAAAACTGGAGCGTTTTTTACTATCTGAAAAAATATTAGAAAAATGTGAATTTTTTAATTTATTCGAACTAGAAATCAATAAGGGTCAATAGTTTCAATAGTTTTATTCTAATCACTTAAAGCTATTAACAAAATTTAGATAGTTTCATTTTCCTAATACTTTACTGTTTGTTTCGTTCATCTACACCCAGTGGTTCCTGAGAAATTTTAATTTTTGCGACGTCTGGCCTGAAAATCAATTAATTCAATCCAGGGGTCAATGAAGCTCAATAGCTTCAAAGATTTTATACCAATCACTTAAAGCCATTAACAAAGTTTGTAGGACTATGCTTTCGTAATACTCTACTGTTGATTTTATTGATCTACACCCAGTAGTACTTGAGAAATTTTAATTTTTCTAACGCCTGGACTTGAAAATCAATTTATTCGAACTAGGGATAAATAAAGGCCAATAGCTTCAAAGGTTTTGTTCTAATCGCTTAAAGCCATTAACAAAGTCTGTTGAGCTACGTTTTCTTAATACTCTACTGTTGATTTCATTCATCTACACCCAGTAGTTCTAGAGAAATTTAAATTTATGTATTGCCTGGGCTTGAAAACTAATAAATATTGAAAAATAACTGTATGAAGCTTTCTCAATATAATTTTTATATAAAACTAAATAAAAAATTATTTTTTTTTCCTTTTAAATATTTTTTGTTTCCAAATCTTGTACAAATTTTGAAAAACGCTAAAATAGGTGTTTAATTAAATTGTCCAAAGAATATATGTACTAATTTTCAAAATTGTATCTCATAAATTTTTTGAGTTATGGACATTTTGTTGAATTTTTAAAATAAAAAATTATTTTTTTTTCCAAAATCTTGTACAAATTTTAAAAAACGCTAAAATAGGTGTCTAATGAAATTGTCTAGAGAATCTATGTACAAATTTTCAAATATGTATCTGATCAATTTTTTGAGTTATGAACATTTTGTAAATTTTGAAAATAAATTATTTTTTTTCCAAAAATATTTTTTTTTTCAAAATCTTGTACAAATTTTGAAAAACGCTGAAATAGGTGTCCAATGAAATTGTCCAAAGAATATATGTACAAATTTTTAAAAATGTATCTAATCAATTTTTTGAGTTATGGACATTTTGTCGAATTTTTAGAATAAAAAACTATTTTCTTTTCAAAAATATTTTTTTTTTTTAAATCTTGTTAAAGTTTTGAAAAACGCTGAAATAGGTATGCAATGAAATTATCTAAGGAATATGTATGCAAATTTTCAAAAATGTATCTGATAAATTTTTCCAGTTATGGACACCTTGTCAAATTTTTAAAATAAATATTTTTTTTTCCAAAAATAACTTTTTTTTAAATCTTGTACAAATTTTGAAAAACGTTGAAATAGTTGTTCAATGAAATTATCCAAAGAATATGTGTACGGATTTTTAAACATCTGATCAATTTTTTGAGTTATGGACATTTTGTCGAAATTTCAGAATATAAAATATTTTTTTTTCCAAAAATAATTTTTTTTTTTAAATCTTGTACAAATTTTGAAATAGTTGTTCAATGAAATTATCTAAAGAATATGTGTACGAATTTTTAAACATGTATCTGATCAATTTTTTGAGTTATGGACATTTTGTCGAAATTTCAGAATATAAAATAATTTTTTTTCCAAAAATTATTTTTTTGCAAAATCTTGTATAATTTTTAAAAAACGCTAAAATAGATATCCAATAAAATTGTCTAAAGAATATGTGTACCAATTTTCAAAAATGTATCTGATCAATCATTTGAGTTATTGACATTTTGTCGAACTCTTAGAATAAAAAATAATTTTTTTTCCAAAAAAAATTTTATGTTTCAAAATCTTGTACAAATTTTGAAAGACGATGGAATAAGTTTTTAATGAAATTGTCCAAAGAATATATGTACTAATTTTCAAAATTGTACCTGATCAATATTTTGAGTTATGGACATTTTGTCAAAATTTTAAAATTAAAAAACTATTTTTTTTCCAAAAATAATTTTTTTCTCAAAATCTTGTAAAAATTTTGAAAAACGATGAAATAGGTTTTTAATGAAATTGTCCAAAGAATATATGTACTAATTTTTAAAATTGTATCTGATCAATATTTTGAGTTATGGACGACACTTTATCAAAATTTTAAAATTAAAAAACTATTTTTTTTCCAAGAATAATTTATTTTTCAAAATCTTGTTAAAATTTTAAAAAAACGCTAAAACACTTATCAAATGAAATTGTCCAAAGAATATATGTACTAATTATTAAAATTGTATCTGATCAATTTTTTAAGTTATGGATATTTCGTCGAATTTTTAGAATAAAAAATTATTTTTTTCAAGAAATATTTTTTTTCAAAATCTTGTACAAATTTTGAAAAACGCTGAAAAGGGTGTTTGATAAAATTGTCTATAGAATATGTGTACAAATTTTCAAAAATGTATCTGATCAATTTTTTGAGCTATGGACATTTTGTTGAATTTTTAGAATAAATAAATAATTTTTTCCAAAAATAATTTTGTTTTCAAAATCTTGTACAAATTTTGAAAAACGCGGAAATAGGTGTATAATGAAATTGTCTAAAGAATATATGTGCTAATTTTCATAATTGTATCTGATCAATTTTGTTATGGACATTTTGTCGAATTTTTAGAATAAAAAATGATTTTTTTTTCCAAAAATAATTTTTTTTTCAAAATTTTGTACAAATTTTGAAAGATGCTGAAATAAGTGTCCAATGAAATTGTCCTGATCAATTTTTTTGAGTTATTGACTCCAAATGCCTGGACGAATGGAAACTAACATGCTGTTTTAAGTTATCGTATATTATATATTATTATACGTGTTTTAGTGTTTTTTTTTTCAAAAAAGTTGTAAACTGAATATTACAGGGAAAAAGATGCTTCCAGACCTGACTCGGTCCAAGTTGCTATATCTTAAGAAATTATTCACTTAAAAGGTTGCTTTGTTTATGTAATTCATTCTTAAGTATCCCTCTACATTCTTCTCAAAAAAACACAAAAATTCCTCAGAAAGTGTATGAGTTATGCCCATGAGTGTGTTTACATAAATTGTAAAAGTCTTGGAATTTCCATTTTAGCTCCTCCTACATAAATCTGATTATAACTCAGAGAGTTTTGATGCTGCAATAATTCTTAATACACGAAATGGTTCAGTAAGAATTGCTTGAACTTATTTTTTTCCACATATACCTAATTTAATTAGGCTCGTAAAGGTATATAGTAAAACCAATAATTTCTTCATTAACAATATATTATTGCACCATATGACAACACTGCGATGTACATAAAAATTAAAATATAACATACATATATTTACAAGGAATAACATTAAAACTAGATACCCCTAAACATAAATAGAAGAGCCATAACAGAACCATATAAGCCATCAGTAAAAAAACGTCAATTGTTCCTATGGGACAAAACACATAAATTAATAAGTAAAAAACAAACAGAATAAATTATAAAACGTGTTTTGCTCCATAGAGTCCTAACAGAACCCTTTTAGTGGTACCCTCCCCAAGGACTGGCTAAAGCGGGAGCTGCATAGGCGTGGCTCAGCGTCGGAGCTGCGATAACTTTGGGTGCCACAGCTACAGGATGACTGGCATGACCAGACTAAGAAAAAATAAATTTTCAATATAAATATAAAATATAAATAAAATTTATTAATAATTACTCTAGTAACGACCGCATTAAATCCAGTGTGATCGTCAGCAGTATAAGTTACGGTCCTAACAGTACCATCGGCTTCCACCAAGGAGTACTGGCCCTTAACCACGTCACCATCGCGTACTTCCGATTGGGTTTTTTGGTCTCCAGTGTGTCCATCGGCCACCCCGTATTTAAATTCGTATTTCGGGTAAGTCTGTTAATTAATGACATAATAATAATTAGTTTAATAAAACGTTTATTGAGCAATAAGTGAGTTGCCTAATGTGTAACGATTTAAATGATATTCGCGAGAGATTCTCCGCCTTTGCTTCTCAGTCATGTAATCGTTTTTTTTATTTGTGTGCTAAATACATAAGTAAAAAAGTGGGTTGATTTATGTATACAATTAAGTGCTTTAGATGTAATGAATTAACATAAATAAGATGGAAAATGTAGCGTTTGGTAATCGAGCTATTGATGACCTACAATTTTTGGCCCAAAAGTGTCAAAGACAGTCTTGAAACAAACCACAGAGCTAAATATTTTTTTTTTATTGCGGTAGGTAGACTATTTTTTGTTGTTTTAGGTAAGTATCTTATAGCATAAACTAGGGTGAAGTAAAAATCACCTTACAAGATTTGTGGTTGCATTGGTAAGTAGATTTTTTCAGCCAGGTTTATTACTCTAAGAGAAATCTTTAGTGTTGTAGGAATTACATTAGTGATCAAGATTATGAATTGGACAGATTGCATTCTCCACATCGCCTTCGCTTTAATTAGTAGTAATTATTACAGTTACATCTGGTCGGCTAAACATCTGTAATGATGTCTTTATCCTAGCAATTAGTGTTTCCTTCGACTGGATTTTAATGTATCAAATTTATAGCATTTTAAGTGTTCCAAATATATGGTTATGTCTGGTAAGGTAGTGTGTATTCACCGTGGTACAACAAGATAATATTAGATGATTTATGCTTTTTGGACTTCGATTTAATTTAGGTAAGTTTGAGTGACAATAATTTGAATCTTGAACGATGAAATAGGTGTCAAATAAAATTGTTCAAAGAATATATGTACAAATTTTTAAAAATGTATCTGGGCAATTTTTTGAGTTATGGACATTTTGTTGAAATTTTAAAATTAAAAAACATTGAAAAAACAGAAGCTTGAAAATCGATGTTCTCTTTGGTTAGATTGTGTGGATATTGTCGATTATACAGTCAAGTGTTCAACAGAAGGTATTTCTTACAGTGGGTCTTCCTCCAGTTAAAACTAGACGTTCTCGTATTATTCCTGTTATAAGGTTGATTTATTATTAGTCGACGTTTTGACAATAAGAGCATTCTTTAAAAATAAAAAATAAGCAAATCAAAAAATGGTTCGTATTCGAGTCCTAAAGTGGACCAAATATTAAACAAAATGCTGATTAGAAATAGATCCGATTGAAATTGTTTATTGACTATAAAAACTGCATTTATAGAAGGAAGCTTAAATTGGGTTGAAATGGTTCCAGAAACCTGGAAATTACACATAGAGGTTCAAATGCTTGTAAAGCTTTAAAAAATACGTCAAATGCCTCGAGAATCTTTTGGAAAATACGAAGAAGCCTGGAAAACATATATAAATACTGAAATGCTTAGAATAAAATTAGGACTTCCAAACGCCTGTAAAATATAAAAAATTGAATAAGAAATTATAAAAATGGAGCTAAATAATTAGTTTAAAAATTAAAAGACAAGACAAGAATTTTTATTTAAAATCTCATGAAATCTAAAAATTTCCATGAAATACATATAAATTTAACAATAAATTTAAAATTTTCTTCAAATACTTAAAAGAATGGAACTGAAAACATGAAAAAATGCCTGGAATAAAATACGTATTTATTTCTAATACCAAAAAGAGATAAAAAATAATTCCAATGCCTGGAACATATGCAAATAATAACATCAAATAGCTAAAGTAAGACAAACTGATCATAATTATGTTTAGTCTCTTAAACCCTGTACTGAAAGAAAATTGATCCATTGAACCAGAAGAGTCCAGGAGTCTGGATAACTATGTCTGAAAAACATTATAAATGCCTATAAAAGCATTGAAAATTATTACAAATCATTGAAAAATTGAAAAAATTACTCTGAATACTTGAAAACATAAAAAATTATGCCAGTTAAACACTTGGAAAAAATGGACAATTTGTTAGTTGGTAGCGATGGAAGATACTCCAACGAGGGCTCAAGTGAAACAGAAGTATTTTCCGGATAGTGTCGATAGGGTTCAACAGTGTCAAGTGGATCAATCAATACCAACATTAAAATCCCTACTAGAAAACAATAGCCCTATGACGGAAGAAACCAATTTAATAAGCCAACTGATAAACCGACAAAGTACTGTGGAGGCAAACTTATATAAAATGCAAAACCACCAACCGGAGGAGTGCGTCCCTCCTCCGGTTTGTCACGAATTTCAAACTGCCCGGCTATTTCTGAGCCATTTATTAGAGATAGATGAAGAGGACAATCCTCACACCACCTAGTGGCGCTGAACAGTAGTCCTACGGAATTTTGCAAAGACCTGCAAATCTTGGATCAAATGAGCCCCAGAACATGCGATACAGTACACATTTTATACGTAAAATCTCAGCAAAATAACGCGGAGAGTATCGTAGGAATTTCACTAAATTCCAATTCGATTTCTTCATACTTTTTCGAGTTTATTCATACTTTAGGATGGCCGGTGTGTGTTGATAAGCATCCGGGTTGGACGGGGCATGTGACTACTTCGTGGAAATTAACCGGAGACTCGGAAAAGGAAAACGTCTCAGAACGGGCGCAGAATCAGAAGAACTACGATGGGTCGCAGCACGTGCGCTATGTTCCGAAATAGCGTTTGTGGTGCCCTCTAAGATCAAACATGCAGACCCTTTGGAGAAATTTAATTCGGGATCATTATCTTCTTGGAATGAACATTCGTCTTGGTCCGACTCGGCTTCGTCAAAACGCAGTTGTTAGTTAACCTAAGACACCTGAATATTTATTTTCAATATATGAAAGCCTAGGCCAAACAAGAAAAACTGGGAAAATGTGTCAATTATCTGGAAACCATACAAAAATGCGTTGAATACATGCATCAGATATAAATTAATAAAATTTATATAATTACTTAAAAAACCTGGAATAAACGTCAGTCAAGTAAGACAAAAAGTCTGAAGCCTATGAAAAATAATACGGATGTAAAAGGTGTCAATTTAGTTTATAACGTTCCTCAGAAAAAAAATCCATGAATTAAAAAAATATAGAAATACTCTACACAATACACCCCAAAATACATAGAGTTGATATGTGTAGAAATTTCATGATAGTTTTCTACCCTCTAGTTTCTCACCATAAAGAGTGTGATCTCTGTTAGAATCGTTCACTCTTTGTTAAATACTATCAGTGTTGTTGTTCCCGAAGAAGAAGGTTTTTCAATTTACTATAAGTTGATCAAAAAATTTCATAAGTGTTGATGGTTTTATAGAGGTATTTAGAGCTTAGTTTCTTATTCATGTGCTTGAAGTCGATCGTATTTATTGTAATATGCCTATGTATTTGTAAGTCCATCACTGATATTTGTATCTTCTCATTTATACTAAACGATTCTTTTCAACTAAATTAACAAGATTATTTTTAATTTTTTAAGTCCGATCATCTTTTGCCAAGGTATTACTAGTTGAAAATAACCCTTTTTTCCACTTTTTGAGCTTATAGAGCCAATACTATTGAATTTTTTTTTGATTTATATAAGCCTATTGATAAAAAATTTAAAACTGAAATACATAAAAAGCAATTATTTCTATGTCAAATAGATTTGGTTCTATGGCCTTTGATAGTTGAAGGAGGGGTGATTTTTAACTATTTATAACTTGAAATCTGTTAGACATTTATTAAACAAAACTCCAAGAGAAGTTGAGGGCATGTAATACCCCAAAAATCTCGGAATTTTATGTAGAATCGGGAAATGTAATAACATGATTAAAATTAGTAATAAAATGATCGAAATAGATGCTGTCATTACTCTATATGGGATACCTATAAATCTAAGGGCAGCTATTGAAAATTGAAAATTATCTCTTTCCTTGACTTTTATAAGCCATAGAAATAAAACGTTTTAACAAAAAAAGAAACCGTTTTCACTTTTATTTTCTAATCTAAAAACAAAAAATGTCGAAATTATGATCACCTGTCAAATATTAAACATTTTGACAGTTGACAGTCTATATGTCTATAGATCAATATCTGAACACTAAAACTTATAAAAAATAATTATTTTTATGCCAAATAAATTTGGCTCTATAGCCTTTGATAGTCCATTATATTTTGATACTTATATAGAGTTTTAAAAAATATAAGGAAACCCAACCCAACCCCCTCTATATAAAATGACACACAATTCAGAAAGCCAGAAATTGTTATACCTAAGATATTAATTTATTAATGAATCCAATGAGAAAAACAGCGAAAGTCGAGAAAATTCAACAACAAAAAAAAGATCTAAAAAGAATGGTTAGTTCTGATATTATTAATAAATGCATATTAAAAAATATAATTTGAAATAAATATATTTATTTTTTATATGATACATATGTCATTAACTGGCATAAAGATCCAGATGAGTTAAGCTCGTTAGTCATACAGGGTGTCTTAGATATATTAATATTTATCTATCTAGATAACTATAAATAATCATTTACAGTGCTGCACTATCCAAACTGAATTGAATGCTTCTAAGATCAATGTAACTCAGAAACTGTGAAAAATCATGCAACACTGTAAGAATATTTGGAATGAGCCAGAGCCTTAATTAAAATCCCATCATGAACCATTGTACTGACAAAAAATTAAATTTAGACCATTTTTTAGAATAGAAAAATTCTATTTATAAACCTTTAGGGTCTAAAACTACTAGGAATAAGGAGAAATTCTTTGCAGCTGACAACACTGTATATATTCAAGCACTATATAAGCGCCGCCATCTCTTTCCATTTTTATAATTACTAGTTTGCAGCGAATACATTTTTTTACAGCGTTCTACATTGAGCGCCAACGATTTTATACGGTTTCGTACACAGGATGGCGCCAAAGGTACGTCATAGAAAGAAAATTAATCAACAAAAATGTTTTGTTTTATATGGTTATTTTGTATTTAAGTCTATATTTGTGTTCTGTATTTAAGTCAGAATAGATAAGAGATAAGATGAAGTTTTTGCGGTAAATAACGAGATCGCGCTACCAGATGCATGAGTTAAGGTCACTAGATTATAGTAAAGATTTTTTTTGTGAAATTAGTTAAAAGAAGAATGTCGTTTTTTTTTAAATGGAACACGCTATATATTATTTTATTTTTAGATTATAACCTCTTGAAGTTGGAAAAAGTCGTTTTTCAACTGTCTCTAATTCAAAAACTACTTAATTAAAATGTAACATTATGTTACATCAGATTTGTTAGAATTTTATGTGGAATCTAAAAATAAAATAATATATAGGGTATTCCATTTAAAAAAACTACATATTCTTCTGAAACTTTTTTTGCAACACCCTGTATACGTGAAATTATTTTTAGATTATAGATTTTTGTCAACCTTATAACCACGCGACATTTTTTTTTCACCCTGTATAGTTTAGGCACTATTTTAGCGGTACGCCTTGCTAATGCACCCATATTAATAAAAAAAATCATCAAAAAAAATTTTTTTACTTTTATTTTAGAATCCAGCCACCGATAACAAAAACATAAGTGTTCAATCTTTTGAAAGAAATCTAAATCTAGAAAGCAATGACGCTACTTTAGAGGTATGTTTGTAACCTATATTTTTAAAGGAAACTAAAAATTTACTAATTAGTTGGCCTAAAAATTGATACTCGTTGGTTATCCTTACTAGTCGAAACGTCGCGCCATCCTATATTATTAACAATAAACAAAAGTTGTTTTTTCAGGTTAATAATACTGTCAAAATGGTTAATGAAGATAATCGCAAAGCAGAGCAGAAGCAGCAGAAAATAGTTGAAAAAATGCTAAAGGGAAAAGAAAAAACCCAAAGGTGTAAAGAAAAGCATCCAATAAGACCAGCATGTTAAGGCAAGTGTGGTAGGATGTGCAATCAACAACTAGCAGGGCACCAAAAAAAAAAAATGGATGGAATACTGGAACCTAGATTACACAAGTCGGCGAAAATGGCTATACAAACATATAAAACTAGTTTCTGTTAAGCGGAGGACACAATCAGCAATACGTAAGAGGTGCGAATCAAGGCGTTATTCTTTACCACTTGAAAATTCCACAGATTTAGACGTATGCAGGTGCACATTTTTAAATACTCTGGGATATATGAACGATTCAGTTACACCGAGTTAGTTCTGGTCATTAAACAAGGTTTTTGTGGTAATCAAATTAAGGAACGTAGAGGAGGCTGCCGAAAGCATTTGAATAAAGATTTAATCAAAGACCACGTTGAGTCGTATAAACCCTCCATTAGCCACTATCGCAGAAAAAACGCTCCTAATATTAGAATATACTTACCAAGAGAGTTAACTTATAAAAAAATGTATGATGATTTTAACTCAAAACATCCATCAGTCTGTAAAATTGAGGTTTACAGACAAGTTTTAAAGCAGATGAATGTTCGTTTTTTCGCTTTGCCAGCCTAAATCAGATATTTGTGAGGACTGCAAAATATTAAACAATGTGCTAGAAGATAAAGAAGATCATAGCATTCAGGAATAGCTGGATTCTCACCGTGCTAAAGCTGAAGAGGCAAATCTTCTTTATAAAAAAGACTCCGAAGAAAAAGTAAGTTCGACGAAACGTATTTACTCCATGGACTTACAAAAGGTTATTATTTTGCCCATTATGCCGCAAAGTAAAAGTGCAATTTTCATCAGCCGCCTTGTGGTCTTAAACTTGACTTTTGCCACTTTAAATAAAAATTCTAAAAACAAAAGTTACTGTGTGCTTGGCACGAAGCCTTAGGGGGACGCAAGGCTGAGGCAATTGTTGACGCTTTATTTCAGATAACAAAAAAAGAAAGAGATGTATCCCATTTTATTTTCTGGGCTAATAAAAATTGGGTTCTTTATACGACCCTGGTTACTGAGGTTAATCGTGCTTCCGGACCACAGGAGATCATTATACGATATCTTACAAAGGGACATACCGACATGGCTGCCGATGGCGTTCATGGAAATATAGAACAAAAGATTCTAAGAAATAGAAATATTTACGACTTTCAAGAATTAACGTACTTGAATTAATTTCACTTATGGCAAAATAAGAAACGTACCACAAAAAAACGGATGATCCTTTTAAAGGGGTTTTTGTTAGGAAATTTAGTAGAAGTTTGCTTTACACAGGGAAGTAATTGCATGAAATATAAAACCGATTTCAATGACGAATACAAGGAATTGGATTTTTTACAAAAAAAAACATTTTACGCCCAATGCTTTAAATATACGAGGAATTTCACGTGAAAAAAAACTGTTATTTTAAAAGACTTAGTGCCATTAATGCCCGAAAATAGAAAAGTGTTTTGGCAAACCCTACCAGAGTCAGAAACATCTTTGGACTTGTTAAATCATGAACAATTGGAAGCCATAGATGGCGATTCTTAGTCTGGTTTTTTTATGTTACCTGTTTCGTATAATTTTTGTTCCGTTTTGACTTACCAACAAACTTTTAATGGACGTTTGTTAGCTTATTAGTACGAATATGTTTTGTTTTTGTTTTTGTTTTTGTGTTAAGAATTTACTTATTTGTTTCCCCCTTTATTCTACGGAATAATAAAAGTGTAGTTTTGCATTGTATTTTCTATTTCTTAAAATATCCATTTTTTACCTACTGATATCTTAAATAAATTTTGTCAAAACACAGTAAGGGCCCTTACTGTGCAGTAAAAAAATTAAATACATCTTATTTTATAACAAAACACAGCAAGGGCATTTACTGTGTTTTGATATAAAACAATTTGTTAATTTTTTTATTAAAATCTATGCAAAGTTAGTTATTGGACTGGCGATCTACTATCATGATTAATTAATTGAATAAAAAAATAGTTCAAAGATTGTAAATGCAGGTTATCTAACATTCCATAAGATTTTTTTGATAATTATATTAATAATGACTTGCGGCTTGTAAATTTTAGAAAAATCGATTTTCTCAACTTGTGTATTAATGCAGTTACTGTCTTTTGCAATGGGACAGCCGTGCGGGGCACCCGGGCGGCAGGTCAGAGGGTCAAAAAAAAACAAATTAAATATTTTTTTAATAAATTTTTTATAATTTTATTTTTCCTGAAATTTAAGGAGTATTTTTTTCCTTTTTTTAGATATCTATTTACTCCTATTAGAAATCTCCCAAATTTTTCATCTTGAGATTTTTTAAATTTTTGTTAGCACAATTAATTTTATTTTAAAAAGTAATGTTAACTTATTTATAGTCAAATAATATAATAAATTAAAAAAAAAATTAATTTTGAACTTGAGGAAAAAATGAAAAAATGATATGCGTTATGAATAGCCAGTAGTCGCACTCATCCACTAATTCCGTTTGGCTACTCACCTCAAATATTAGTTATTTGCTTAATAAAAAAGTAGCATTGTCCACACCTTAATATTTTTTTTTATTTGAAACGTTAAAAATATATCTCTTTATTCATTCAGGCAAAATATAGGATAACTTGGATTTATTTTAATTTTGGACTTGTTTTATTAAAGATGTCTGATAATCGAAAAAAGCTTTCTGGAGCACAGTACAGAAAACGAAAGCGTGAAAAAGAAGAATTAACTAAAAAGGCTTGCAGTTCACTCCAAGCCCGAGATGGAAATGTGACGGAGACTATATGTATAATGGTCAATAGCGGAGAAGAGAAGGAGAACTCATCGAATACCAAAACTATAGTGGAAGGTGATGTTTTACTAGTAGAACAAGAATCTGAAGTAAGCTTTGAAAATATTAATGTCTATAAGGATCCTGGCTATTGGCCAAATGTTTTATTGGATAAAATTAAATTAACTCTGATAGAGTTAGGGCCTGGAGTACGCTATGGAGAAATAATTCTGAGGGTTTGGCTAGTACATTCTAAATCAAAAGATTGTGTATATTGTTTTCCTTGCAAAATATTTAAAACTTTTTCTGGTGGTAGTGGTTTGGTTGAGGGTTATAACGATTGGAGACATTTAAGTCAACTTATAGAAAGACATGAAAAGTCAAAGGGGCATATTTGTAATACAAAATCTTGGCTTGATTTAAAACAATCAATTTCTTCTAAAATGACAACTGATTCACTAAACGAGAAATTAATAAACATGGAAAAAGATAGATGGGTTTCTGTTTTGAAAATTATAATTTATGTTGTCAAGTTTTCAGCCGGTCAAAATTTGAGTTTTAGAGGTGAAAATAACAAGATATACGAGCAACAAAACGGTAACTTTTTAAAATTAATCGAAACAATTGCCAATTTTAATGAAACAATATGCGATCACATTAACAGGATTAAAAGAACTCCATCAAATATGCCTTATTATTTAGGTGTTCATATTCAAAATGAATTAATTTTCCTTCTGGGAGAGCAAATAAGACATGACGTTATATGTATGTTAAACGCTAGTAAATCTTTTTCAATTATTTTGAATACGACTCCTGACGTGAGTCATCAAGACCAACTAACTGATGTAATAAGGTTTGTTTTATTAAATAATGCATCAAAGCAAATCGAAATTAGAGAGCATTTTTTTGGATTCATTTCAATATCAGATTCGATAGGACAAGGCTGAACTAATGTTTTATTGGATTTTTTGGAGACTCACAACATTTGTTTAGGTGATTTAAGGGGTCAGGGATATGATAATGGAGCGAATATGAAGGGTCGCAATAATGGTTTACAAACAAAAATTATTGAATTGAACCCTAGAGCTTTTTACGTGCCTTGTGCAGCCCGTAGCTTAAATTTAGTTGTTAATGACGCTGCCAAAGCATCTTTAGAAATTACAAGTTTCTTTGCTGTTATGCAGGAACTTTCCTTTTCTCCGCATCAACTAAACAAGTTTAAAAAAAAATGAAATCCCTACGTTACCAGTAAAACCTCTTTCTAGTACTAGATGGGAAAGCAGAATAGATGCTCTGAAAGTTCTTAGACATAATTTACGAAAAATATATGACGCTTTATTTGCACTTTACTCTGATAATAACAGGGACTCCGATACCAAAACTATGGCTAATTCATTACTCTTAAAAAGTAAGTCATTTAAATTTATTCGTTCCATTATTATATGGTATAATGTGTTAACAAAAATTAATATTGCAAGTAAAGTGATGCAGGAATCCGATGTTGCCCTACCTAATATTATTTTAATCTTAAAACAGACTAAAACAAAACATATATATCAGATGAAGGTTTCACTGATATTTTAGAGGAGGCCAAAAAAGTTGCTGAAGATATTGATTGCGACCCTTCGTTTCCTCCGATTAATATTGTTAGACCCCGAACAAAAAAGCGTTTATTTGACCATGAGTGTGTAGACAAGGCCCCTAAAAATCCAGTTGATCAGCTTAAAATTAATTTTTATTTTGTTATATTAGATACTACATTATTAAAATTGGAAGAAAGATTCGAGCAAATGAAGCAACATGATACGTTGTTTAATTTACTTAACAACCTACATAGCTTTCTACAAACAGTAAAATCAATTAGGTTTGCAAAATGTGAAGCTCTTGAGAACATTTTATAAGATCCATCAAAAAATGAAAAAGATATTTTAGCTCAAGATTTATCTGATGAAATTGATAATGTTGCACCCTATATTTCCCCTGAAATGAATGCCTTAAATGTTCTTATCTACCTATTTGTAAATAACCTCATCTATGGTTTTCTCAATTTAGTAATTTCCATTAGAATTTTCTTAACACTACCTGTCACAGTAGCTAATGAAGAAAGATGCTTTTCTAAACTCAAAATAATAAAAAATTATTTACGATCCACAATGGGTCAAGAGAGGCTTTCTGACTTATCAATAATTAGTATTGAAAAAGAAATTGCAGAAAATATAGATGCGTCTAACATTGTTAAAACATTTGCATTAAAAAAAGCGAGAAATGCAAACTTTGTATAATCATTGGATATATTAGCTACCTGCCCCTTTATGTATACAAAGGTAAAAAAATACAAAAACTATCTTGAAATGTGAAAAAAAATAAACAAAAATCGACGGGTCTCAGGAATTTTGCGAGATAAAATTTGATTAGTTTTAACTGAATTTATTCCAGTTAAAGTCACCACACTGTATACATATTATAAAGTGCACGTTGCGTATGTAAATCATATGTATGTATGTATTTAATTACAACTTATTTGTAAATACATTAAATTACAAATAAATTGTGAAAATAATAAAATTATGATTTAATATAAAATAAAGTGTTTATGTTTCTAAAATGTTGTTTTTTTAACGTTAAATTATTTCAAGTTATTTATTTACAAATGTTTATCAAAGGCCGGATTCGGTGGGGTAAAGGAAAATTTTTTTCGCACCCGGGCGGCAGATACCCTAGGAACGGCCCTGCTACTTTTCTACAAAAAAAGTTGCCTTAGTTTAATTTTCCATATTTAATTTTGAAAAAAAAATACAAATAAATTAGGAAGTTAATATAAGATGAAAAATATCCTTAGAACATTTAACAATTTTTTTTCTTCCATTAATTGTGTTTTTAAGAACCAAATTTTTGTTCGTAAAATTATTTTTTAAATATTATTCCTAGTTTACATAGAGTATATAAAGTATTATAATACATTAAAAATCAATGTAATAGAGCATGCACTAATACAATTTTTTTTTTTATTTAAATATATTGAATTTTTGCCTTTATGTAAAATCTAATTAAATTAGTTCATATAGAGTATTTTTCTACAAAAAAGTTTAATTAAAAAAAAACTAATAAATCAAGAATTTAATATAA
Organism: Anthonomus grandis grandis; assembly: GCF_022605725.1. Taxonomy (NCBI): domain Eukaryota; kingdom Metazoa; phylum Arthropoda; class Insecta; order Coleoptera; family Curculionidae; genus Anthonomus; species Anthonomus grandis. The sequence goes on from NC_065558.1 coordinate 8,876,221, forward strand.
ATTTTAAAAATTCCATGATCATATCATTTAACAAGTTCTTTCTTTAATTAACTGTTTTTTAAAAATCTGTTTTGAAAAATTATTTAAAAAATATTATTCTCATTTTTACAGTCTATATAAAGCAATAAAATATATTGAAAAAACAAGTAAATTTGATATTTGATGCACTTTTTTTAATGTAATCAATTTTTGCTTAAAAGTAATGTAATGGACTTAATAAATTCAGTCTTCTCCACTTTTTGAAGTTTTCACATAAAAGTATGAAAGAATTAAAAAATTAAGTTATTCTTACTATTAAACCCTAATTGGCTTTCACTATTCTATTTTGGAAAATTTTGCATAAAATTTAATAACGACAATTCAATTAAATAACAAAGTTATGGCCTGCATTAACTGCAACGTTGATATTCAAAAATCAATTAACTCAACTCCGATCCAATTACTTTTTATTTCTACTGGTTTAATTGCAATCGAAACCCGGTAAATACCAAAAAAAGAATGTTCTCCAACCGATTGTCTTATTAGAAATCTAGGTCTCCGATAAACGTATTCTTGAACTAGAGATTCCTTCTATGGGCCTCTCGAGTTATAATAAACGAAATAAAACAACAATATGGAAACCAACAAAAAAAAAAGTGAAACCAACAGATTTGAGCATAAAACGACAGATGTACGATATCGGTAAAGTCGTATATAATGGTCATAAAAATAATTATTAGGTACCTACTCTCTTAAAAGTGAAAATATGAGACGAGATGGGTATCGAGTTTCTGGCTTAGCAGGTGCCATCGTACGTTTGCGTAATGATTATTTCATAAAAATTTCCATTTGGGAGTAAAATTTGATGATTTTACAGTATCCAAAGCATTAGACAAATCCAAAAGAAACTTTCAAAAAGTCGCAAAATTATTGCACAAAAAACAAGAGTGAGCGAGGATCAGGATTGTGTCTATTGCCTTTCATTACATTTGTTTGGCGATGATACGTTAAAAAGTCGTAAAATCGTGTAATAAAATAGCATTCAGTTCAATCGCATGCAACACATGCAATGTTTCATATCTTTGATAGAATAATGCCAAGGAATAACTGGCAAATTAAGAAAATGGCAATCACAGTGGGGTAATGTTGTGTTAAGCTGTATCAATATTATCCTGAAATCCAGTTTTTCCTTTATTTCTCATATTTACTGAGAGAAATTAAGAGACTAGGTCTTAAGTAAAACCGAAGGCATTTAATGTTATCGAGCAACATTTTTGATATGTCTCGCTTTTGACGATAATTTGCATCGTAGCAAAACTGTGCGATAAAATTGTGTTTGCATTTCGATATATTCGCAGTCCAAGAAATGTAAGAGACAGAAATATATATTTTCTTAATTCCCAAAGAAAGTTTCTTTGAAGTTGTAATATTGCGCAACATATGTTGCTCCTCCTTAGCGATCCTTATTATCCTTAGCGGTTCCTTGTGTTCTCCTTAGTGGTACATTGTTGCAAATTTACACAATCGTCTGCTCGTCAAGTTGTATTTACACACTTATTGACAATTTAAGGAAAAGTCATTAAGGAAAAAATGATAATTTAGAAAAACTTAAGATTGACGAAAAACAAAGAAAAACACAAAGTCACGATCTCACAACATGTAATTAAACGGGCTACACGTGTTTCTCTCTAGTTAGAGCATCAGGCCTTTAGAAGCCATCCACACACTTCACAGTACTTGTACTGTGAAAAAGTGTGTGGATGGTTGTTTTGCGATTAAATCGCATTTCAGTCACTTAAGCGGTACGTAAATAAAATAATATTAATTGTTTCATTTTATCTGCTCCTTAGCGATAATTGTCGTAAAGTTGCTCGTGCAAGTCGCATTTGCACTGCAAGAAGAGACTGAAATAAAAACAAGAGAATGTCTAATTCTTTAGAAGCATTGCAATATCGTGCAGCATAACTCGCGTACGGCAATGCAGTTGCGCGACATGGAAAAGCTCTTTTCCCTTTCTACGGTACATTGTTGCAAAATTACACGATCGTTTGCTTGTCAAGTCGTTTTCACAATACAAGAAGAGAAAAAGATAAAAATAGAAAATTACTAATTGCAATACCGTCCAGCATAAATCGCACCAAACCTTAACCGAATTGTATAACATGGAAAAGCCCTGTTTCCTTTGTAAGAAAAATTCAATAAGTCGCATTGAACTCAGTTAAGCGCTATGTTGTATATCCATCAGTTTTATCAGTTTTTCTACCATTTCTCGTATTTATTCTATCTGACAAATTTGTCTCACTTTCACGTACTAGGTTGTATTGGTACTTGTACTTTAATGCAATATCACTATTAAGGACTGAGCATAAAAAATCCTATTAATTTTATTGACAATTTAAGGAAAAGCCAAAGACATTTGATGTTATCAGTGAAATTGTCAAGGATCGCCTTTGATTTATCTCGTTTTTGGCGATAATTTAAAATATGGGAAAACTGTACGGTAACATCGCGTATGCATTTCAACGTGTTCATAATCTAAGGAAAGAAAGAGAATGGCGTGATAAATAAATGGTATAATTTCAATTGAAAAGAGAAATATTTTAAGAGACTCTATGAGGTAATTAATAAAATCTTAATAATAAAAGGAGATCTTCAGTGATAATTTGTTGTGCGATTAAATCGCATTGCAGTCATTTAAGCAGTACGTAAATAAAATCTTGAATAATTCTATCATTTTGTCTCTTTCTTAGCGATAATTTGTCTTAAAGTTGCTCTCGCAAGAAATGAACGAGATAAAACAGGAGAATGTCTAATTCTTTAGAAGCATTGCACATCGTGTAGCATAAGTCGCGTACGGCAATCAATGCAGTTGCGCGACATGGAAAAGCAATTTTCCCTTTCTAAGGAAAATTCAATAATCCCGATTTAAATAATTTTTTTAACAAAAAACTTGAGAGGCAAAATTCTTTTATTTTGCCTCCTCCTTAGCGATAATTTGTCGTAAAGTTGCTCTCGCAAGAAGAGAACGAGATAAAAATAAGCGAATGTCTGATTATTTAGAAGCATTGCAATATCGTGCAGCATAAGTCGCGTACGGCAATCAATGCAGTTGCGCGACATGGAAAAGCTCTTTTCCCTTTCTAGGGAAAATTCAATAATCTCGATTAAAATAATTTTTTCAATAAAAAAACGAAAAAAAAACTCTTAATGATCCCAATGACGTTGGACGCGATCTTATTAATGCTTGATCACACTTTTTCGTGTCTAGCGACCTTTTGTAAGCAACATCCCAGACAGCACAAATCTGTTTAGTAGACATCCGTTTAATTTCTTAAAAAAAACCATTGGATGCTCATAGAATTTTACAAATTTTACATCTTGTCCAATGGCTGGTAACTTTTCCTCATGCATAATATATCCAAGCAACTAGGAAACAGAAAAATGTCCAGTTGTGAAACAGGTCCATTGGTACTACTTTGTTTCTCATTTTAAACACATCCATTGGAATTGTCCCATGTCCAATGGCTTTTTATTCTTGTTTGACGAAAGACTTCTTATTTTAATGAAATCCATAAGACGTGCAATATATTCATTAGACGATGATAGATGGACGTCTAATGAAGGATGTCTAGGAAAATAATAATCCAGTGGATTTTCATTTATATTCGTTCAATGGCTTTCCATTGTTAAATGGTTCGTTTTTTTTTTAGAAGTTCCTAAATGACTAAATCCTTGGTACGTTACGCATATTCATCAAAACAAAGAAACATGTTTTTACCAGTAATGGATGTGTGATAAAAAAATATAAAATATGAGTCTAATAGGACTAGTAGCAAACTAATTATAGTTTTCAAGACATCTTATGGAAGACCAATGAAACTCCATTGGATAAAAATAGTTTGAAATCCATTGACTTATACAAAATTATCATCTATAAGTTGTATCATAATGATGCTGCCAAAACCATGTGGGATTGCTGAGAGCCCAAATTTTTTCCCTACTGTGTGTTCAAATATGAATTTTCAATTTTAAATTTAGAAATCAAGAGAGAATATCGGATCTTATAAACTTACCACATAGTCTACGGCGGGGGCGGCCTTAACCAAAGCAGGGGCGGCATGTGCATAAGCTGGTGCAGCAATGGCCGCGGGTTTTAACAGAGCGGGGGTGGCATAAGAAAATTGGGGCAAAGCGGGGGCGGCATAGGCGGCAGGTCCATGCCCGAAACTGGCATAAGTAATCGCGGGGGCGGCTGGAAGTAGACCCGCATGCGTCGACGCTACCGCCACTGCTACTACGAAGAAGAACGTCAATCTCTGAAAATAGGTTAAGGTTGAAAAAAATAGGCAAAAAGAATCTTGATTTTAACCGATTTTAGACCGTTATGGTTATTTTACCACCATGACCAACAATGCCGCGGTTTCCATATGAGTAAACTGGCGGAATGCGTTGACCTAGAGTAAATTTCATTCATTATCGGGCGTCGCGGTTCGATTCGCGGCCAGTCAATGGGGTTTGATTTACATAAATGTTAAATAATCTGTTATAAACAATAATCAGTTATGGGTTTTCTAGTAGTTTAAAAGGATTCTACATAAATCAATTTTTCCTAGCAGATCCACTGTTATAAACCTTTGCCTTCTTGGTAAATTTTGTAGAAGCAACACCTTGACGTAATTCATACTGATTGTGCAAAGGCATTCGACAAGGTCGTCTATAACAAATCATTGGTGCTAATGGCTTCATACTTATTAAATCGAGTTCACAATGCCTTGTCTAACATTACTTTCCAGGTTGCAGATGATTTTAAAATGTTTAAACCTGTAAGTTCAGGATCTTTTAAATTTGGTCCAAAACTGGTTTAAGAACAATAAAATGGTTCCAGAAAGAGAAAGGTCCATGTATTTCTTAGGGACTATTATGTTAACAATTTGGAACTTCAAAGATTTAGATTTAGGAGTTCTATTGCAGAGAAATTGTCAATTTATTGGTCGTTTTAATTACATAAATAATAAGGCATATAAAGGCTTTATAAATACGAAACAACTCAGACTTTAGTATAGGAATCACTATATAAGACTTCAACGAAGATATATCACCTTTCTTTTCAGAGAGGGAAAACACAAGCTGTGATATTTATATAAAATACATTCAATAATTCAATTTCTTATCACAGGATTTATTTTTTATTGATTGTACCAGTTCTTCAAGACTCTTCTCAGGATTTGTAATGATATACTTACAATTGCTATAGTCGATGATTTCTTCGCCACCTGTTTTGTTGCCTATTAATAAATTTGGTTTATTTAGTAACAATTTAATTTTTTATTTTGTAACCTTTGCATGTAATGAATTACCTTTTAGGTATTTGTAAAGTGATATTAATAATTGAACGAATCTTTCTATATTCGAAACAATTTAATTTAAAGTTAGTATATAGGGTGAGGAAGGAGAGATGGCACACTCTAAGTCAAAAGAGTCTTGGAAGAGCCAATTTTATTTTACTAAATTTTCTCAAATCTTCATTCCGGTACGGATTTATTAAATTCCTTATATTTTATTGGGAATTTGGCAAATATTTAGAAAAGTGTTTCTGGAATATCCCTGGAATATCATGGGAACTTACAGTGGGTCTTCCTCCAGTGAAAAATAGATATTTTCGTATTATTCCTGTTATAAGGTTGATTTATTATTAGTCGACGTTTTGACAATAAAAACATTCTCAAGATTCTTTAAAAATTAAAAAAAATAAGCAAACCAAAAAATGGTTCTTATTTGTAGAGTCCTGAAGTGAACCAAATATTATTAGCTGATTAGGAATAGAACCGATTAAAATTGTATATTGACTATAAAAACTGCATTTATAGAATGAAGCTTAAATTGGGTTGAAATGGTTCCAGAAACCTGGAAATTACGAATAGAGATTTGAAATGTATGTAAAACTTAAACGCCAAATGCCTCGTGAATAATTTGGAAAATACGATGGAAGCCTGGAAAGCTCATATACATACTGAAATGCTTAGAATAAAATTAGGAAATCTAAAGGTCCACAAAATATGAAAAATTGAATAAGAAATTATAAAAATGGAAATAAAAAATTAGTTTTAATAAATTTTAAAAAGACAAGAATTTTTATTTAAAATATCATGAAACCTAACAATTTACGTCAAATACTTGAATAAATTTAAATTGTTCTTTAAATACTTGAAAGAATGGATCTAAAAAAATGCCTGGAATAAAATACGTCTTTAGTTCTAATACCAAAAAGAGATAATTCCAATGCCTGGAACATATGCAAAGAATAACATCAAATAGCTAAACTAAGACAAACTGAACATACGTTTAGTCTCTTAAATCTTGTAGTGGAAGAAAAATGATCCATTGAACCAGAAGTCTAGACACATGTCTGAAAGACATAATAAATGCCTATAAAAGCATGGAAAATTATTCCAAATCCTTGAAAAATATTAAAAATTACTCTGAATACTTGAAAACATAAGAAATTATGCCAGTTAATTTGTTTATAACCTAAGAAACATGAATATTTATTTCCAATATATGAAAGACTAGGCCAAACAAAAAAACTAAGAAAATTGTTTGAATTATCTGGAAACAATACAAAACTGCGTTCATATATAAATTAATAAAATTTATATAATTACTAAAAGAACCTGGAATAAAACTAATATTAAATCCTGGAATAAACGTCAAATAAGTCCAAAAGTCTAAACCCTATAAGAAATAATAATGTAAGCGGTGTTCGATAAAAAAATGCCATTTTAGTTTAAAATGTTTTTAAAAAAAAAACCCTTAAATTTAAAAAAATATATAATTACTCATAATTTTGTACAATACACCCCAAAATACATAGAGTTAATATGTGTAGAGCATAATAAACTAATTCTAACTATCTTCTATAATCTTCTAAGATTAACCCTTCTATTCTTAAAGGTTGACTTACCTTATACATGGTAATTAATTAAAACGATATAGTAGTACCTACAACAGAAACCTATGGGTGGCAAAAACTGAATACTCATGGACCCAACCTATGGCGGCTTTTATACCATTTGATTGTCACCCCATAAGCGGGCCGAAGAACGAAAAAAATGCAGTTGCAACCGACCCGTCGAGCCGTTTGAAAAAAATTTGCAATTTTTTTGATCCCATTGCATCTGGTCCCAAGGTCGGTGCATTTGGTATAATACCGTTTGTGTTTCAGTACCATGTAATATGATGTGGGCTAATTTTGTTGCGGTGATGATGGGTGTGGCCGGATGACACACTATCATTCTTACGGGTAGATCATTGTGTTGCTCGTGATAGTTGTTTTTGATGTAATAATTGAGAAAAATCTATTGGTTACGTAATTTTAAGAGTAAGGAGGCTTCGGTGTAGATGTTGTTTTTTTTTATAAGAGTAACTTGAAGAGTTTTTTTAATTTTTCGTTGTCTCTACTACCAAGTTCTTCGTTACTACCTGGAACATTTCTTTGTATAAAAGTTGTAATGTAATTAGTATTTTTTTATAGACTTTCAAGAATTTCTTTAATAGTAAATGCTGCTTCTACTCCAGAAACGTGCATTTATTCATTAAAGTAAATGTGATACTAATTTTAAAAAAATATTTCCAAAGAACACATTTTTTTCTAAACATTCACTCAATATGCACGTAGAACTTAACATACATTTGATGAACTATATCAAATATATATATGTGATAATATAAAATATATCATATATCACAAAATTGTCTATAAAATATCGATCATCTTCGCTTTTCTATTCTGAAATCTATAATTTCAGTATAATTTAAATAATAAATTAATAGTAAATAAATAAATTAATAAGTATTAATTTATTTATTCAACTACGGCCGTTCTAATGAGTTAAATATTCTAACGTTTTCTGACTTTCTAGCTAGTTCTTTAAAGGTTTTCAGGTCCTTCAGAAAGGCTTTCGACAATGTCAATCACCAAATGTTACTATATAATTGAAAGAGAATGGGTGTTGATGAATCTTCAAAGAGAGATTCCTGTGCTATCTTAGGTATCACAAGAAACACACTTCGTGTTATTCAATATTATATCAACGACATCTCCCAATATTTTCACTATTCATCTTTGTGTCTTTTAGCTGATGACTTGAAGATGTACCTGATATTTTAATATTAAGAAAAGTAGTGATTCTCTTCCTTTATTTTTCTGATATCACCTTGCTCACTATAAATGAGAATCATCATTTCGTTAACATCATTAATGATACTTGGGTCTGTGCTGTATAAAATAAAAAGAAAACATTGCATTCTTTGTGTCCACTGCATTTTTATTTAATTTATATTCTATATCTCCTCTTTATAAGCTTAAAATAATAAATCTGAAGAAAATTGCGAAAAAACACCCTATAAAATTTATAATACCATCTTACGTACAATATGGGCCTAGAATCATCAAGATTTATGAGGACACATACAATAAATTAGCATTGGGCTTAATAACAGTGAAAGTAAAATGAGCATGAACTGCCACGCCCTGAAACATGCATATATATATTTATAGATTTGTCTGTATCCGTACAGGACTGTATTAAATTAAAATTTCGTCACACCTAAATCCTTAATAAACTCCACATACTTCAGGATAGTGTAGAGAAACATTGACCAATGTCATTTAAAAAAATTGAGAACAAAATCGGTCCCAAATAAGAACCTTGCGGTACTCCTGAAGTTACGGTTGTACAAGAAGACTTTACTCCATTTACGACAACGTACTGAGAGCGATTTGTTAGATAACTTTTAATGAGTTTGAGCAGGGCACCGTGCACACCGAAATTCTCCAACTTCACGAAAAGTGTAGGATGATGTACCTTATCAAAAGCCTTGGAAAAGTCAGTGTACACGGCACAAGTTTCCAGACCACTATCCATACTTTCGTTTATACTAATAAATGGTATTAAGTTGGTTATTACCGATCTTTTTTGGAAAAAGCCATGTTGGTTAACATCAATAGCATCTTTGCATCAATTTGAATGCTACGTCAGCTGATACCAACGATGATCTTGGATAATGATGGATCCTACAGGGATTTTACTAATCAGATTAATTGGGACTCATTACTGCTAAGTTTCCTGTTGCTTTAATGTTTCTGCTCAAGAAATATCTGATTGAAACTTCTCCAGGGCATAGAGTACTATTTGGGATTGGTAAAACTTTATATTAGGTGCTACTTATACAAAAGAAAGCGGTTTTTTGTCCCAGGTAATTTTTTTTTATTGGGTTCCTCAGTGTTCAGATACTTGCTGTAACTATGTTTTGCAGATAATCTGAAGGTAAGCTGTGTTATCAAATCATTTGTAGACTGTGAAAAATTACGATATGATCTAATCGGTGTTTATGAAATTGTATGCCACGGAATTCTTCTACACTTAAAACTAAGAGCTTTTAAAGTAAACATTTCTACATTATTCAAGCTATTGTCTAATGCACATTAAATAGAGTATTTATAACACGATTTTGAAGGGTATGAATTTTGCTAAAATTAGTTGTACATGCCGCACCCCATACAGAAATTAAATATCTCATAATTGACAAAAATTTTAATAAAATTATAAATTTGCCCATTTTTGCCTTGTAACTAAGAAAACCCATATATTTAACAATAGCTCTTGTAATATGTATAACTTTATTTACGATGTACTCAATATAAAGCTTCCAATTTAAATACCTATTCATCTAAAATAAGATCCTAAGTATTTAATTGGTTCGATTTTCTTCAAATTACAGATGTTTATTGAGACATTCAACTCTCCTAAAGTTTAGTGTTTTTTGCTCAAAAACTAAATACTTGGTCTTATGTATATGTTCATCTTTAATGTATTTTGAAGAAGCTCTTTACCTACCTGTTTAAATCATTCATCAGTGTTTATTCCAAAATAAAGTAATAGTGTGTCATCAGCAAATGCAAAATTAAGTTTATGGGTGGTACCACGTAACCCAATCTTTTCCAATATATCCTGCAATACTCACGACATCAAAGGGTTTACGTAGATCAATGAAAATAGCAACAGCTATATTTCCTGAAGATTCTATAAGTCTATGTTTAGAGTGAATTGAGAGAATTTAATTTAACATATTGCTAAATAAATGATATAATTCTAGTTCCAATGATATTTTTTGCAGGGTTTTTCAAAAAACACTTACTAAACTTATGGGTGTGTAATTATTCATAGATTTTAGTTCTTCTGAAAACATACCAGTTAACAGTACATTAAAAATTTATTTTACTAATATACTGAGAATATGATTTTGTAAATTTTTGAGGTCCAAGACCGTTACATCAAGAAATAAGAAATTTTTTTACTTTGTTTTCGTCTATAGGTGTTAAAAAACTCTATATGAACAAGATATTACTTGAAGTATTGGTAGATTTTCAATATTGGATTTCTTCAAGTTAATACTAGTACTGTCGTCGTAAAAGAGAGTGCCGTATCTGCAAAATTTCTGTTTTGAGAAAATGGTTAAAACGCGTATTCCTCTATAATGGCGTGAACTAATGATTTCTAAAATATATTTTATTTGTTAATTTTGTGATAAAAAAATGAATAGAAATTTTTTAAGCCGCTCAGTGTAACCAAAAAAGCTTAACTGCAAAACAAATTAGTTACGGTATTTAAAGAAAACAATACTCTATAAAAACTAGAAATTATTTTAGCTTTAAATCTTTACTTGTAATAAATATATATTTTTTTGCACCAATGAAATAAAATAATTTGTCTTTTTTAAAGAAATGTATTTATGTTAACACTTTCATTCTTAAGTTTTAATATGGATATTAACTATCAGCTTTATTCAAAAGTTTCAATGAGGTCATTGGACGAATCAGGAATTGGAATATTCTCCCAAAATTTCAGTCTATCTTTGGGCACAACAGATATTTACATAGATATTTACATTATTATACACAATTTTTTAATATATTATCACGTTTTAACGTAGGTATCCCCCAATTTTTTGTGTATTTTTCAGGTTCTGGCATTTGCAGCCTATTTTTAGCCAAAGAAACTTTTAAAAAATTTAGCTCTTTAAATTCCTCGTTCATAAAATAATCTTTGTATTTCAAGTGAAGACAGCCGCGTTTTGCAACTACCTCTACAAGATCTGCTATATACACTCTGTGCCTCAATCTATTCAAAACTGCCTTTGAGGAATGATCTTTCCAATTAAAAAAATCAGAAAAATCCATTGATATTGTAATAACGTTTTCAGAGTTCGCTTTTGATACTGCAGTTTCAAAATCTCGAAAGTCGTATGTTTTTTTTTTGCTTTTTTAAGGAATTTTCAACCTGGTGGTGAAAATGGTTCGCAGACATGAAAGTGTGTCCAGGTTCAAAATATTTTAAGGTTATTCTTTCAGTTCTAACATGGTCTGAATTTATTAGGTACACTAGAAACGAAAACAACGCCCAATTCTTGTTTTGTCCACTGCAATTGTCAAGCCAAAGCACAATGTCATTCTCGATGGTACAGAAAAAACTGAAAATAGGCGCTGATTATTTCCTCTTTTTTTCGGCCTGCAGTGGCTTCATGCCATATTACTGCAAAAGGTTTTTGTCTAGATTTTTTTCCGATTGGCACAAAACTTTCATTAAAAGCAACAATTCGTTGAGTGAAAAGAACACTTTTGAACATGTCCAGCCTAGGTAACATTATCACTTTCTGTAAGTCTGCGGAAAAATATAATGTTGTAGACTCGATGGAACATCATTTCTATACATCTGACGGCCAATATTAGATTGTTTAATATGTTTGTCTCATTGTTGACAATTTTCGCAATCCAAACACAAATTTTCTTTTGAATGTGCTTCATTATGCAACTTAAAGCATTCACATATTTCACATTCCTCGTGGCCGAGATGTGCAAATGGAATATTTTTTTCTTTAACCACAACATTTCTATAAAGTTCATATGAACATTCAATAGTGGGATTATTTTCAACAAAGTCAGAGTGCATTTGTTTAACTGTTATATCAGAGGGTAAGTATAATTTAGTTGGGGCGTGTTCTCGCCTGTAGTATGACACGCTTGGATGATATTTTTGATTATGATCATATATGGCTTGTCGATAAACTTTTTTGTATTTTGGATGTAAGCCTCGTTTGTCTTTTTCTACTGACATAGCCGTGGAATTACACACTAGCTTTATAATTGTGTCATTATGACTGTTATACCCTAATGTTGACAAATAAAATGTCTTACATACTTGCAAAAAATCTTCTTTATCATCTTTCAGATAAAAGTTTATTGTTTTATTTCTCATTGAGTCTTCTTTTAAGGTATTTGCCGTTCTTCTTTTTACATTTATTTTTTTAGTAGTGTGAAGAATAAATAACCTTCTTGCTATCCATTCTTGATTCCAAAATTCTTCCTTAATAACCTCTCGTCTAGCCGTAGTTATTTTTGGGACATTTTCTTTTGCAAGTATCTTTGCAGGGTGGTCTAACTTTATGCTTCTCTTTATTTTTTTGCTTTTTTTTGCACATACTACATCTTTTGTTTCCCTTGCTTGCTTCATTTTCCGTTTTCGTGGTTTTCCTTTTTTTGTAACTTCCATATTTTCTAAGTTGTTTTCATCTGCAATGTTTGCGTCTATTTACAGTTCTTCTCCATTTGTAGCTAGATCTTCAGTTGTTTCAGTAAATACGTCATTCGGTTCAGTTATTGCTTAAGTGTCTTGGTTTTTATAGTTGGCTTCGGAATTTTTGTCAGAAATAGAGCCAAGGTCAGACAACATATTTGCTGATTCAACTTCCGAGTTTTGTCAATAATTACATATACAATATAACAATAATTGTCAAATTTTGGGTAAAAACTGAATTTTGTGTTAATTTTATGTTAAAAATTCGAAAATAGAATTTTATTTTTAACTCCCTGTATCTCGGTAAGTATCGACTTTTGGATTATAAACTTAGCCAAGCCAAATCGATTTTTTTTAACTAGAGAATCTCTCGGAACTCTATATGTCGCATTCATTACAAACCATCCTGTATACATAAATAGTTACTTACCAGCTAACTTTTGGTATTTATTATTGTTTTTAAAACAAACTGGCACAAAAACTTCGAATTTTTTTCCAAATAACAAAAAAAAATACAGATATATGTAGGTAACATATATCGAAAGCTGATTGCTGCACGTGGTTTTTCTATTATTATTATGATTGGAGACAACGTATGTATATCTGCACAGCTCGGTGGTCAAATTAATCCTAAATTATCCAAATTATCCTATCACTGGTAAATTTAAATTATTATGGAACTGTAGCATAAAAAGCCGTAACTGTTTTGCGCCAATGCAGTTGCGGTTTTTTAAACTAGTAATCCGCGTTACGTCTTTCTAAGCTACAAACGTCTAATATACAGGGTGACAATTTCAAGAGTAGCCATGGCTTATAATTTTTAAACCGTAAAAGATATAAAAAAATGCTTAAAACCGTTTCTATAGTAACAAGGGGGAACCAAAATGATGAATTTTTTAGGGATATACTATCATTCCCCTAACCCCCAGAGCCACCCCCTTAAAAATTTTAAATTGGAAGGGTAGTCGAGTGATACCTTGTTTGAAAGGTCTATTAATTCCCTATATTTTGCCGTCTTACTCATTAAAATCAATGCAACCATTTCCGAGATATGTATGTCCTTTTAAATGTTAGTCAATTCATTTTACTATCAGAATAAAAATATTTATTCTGATACTAAAATGAATTGTTAAAAGCCAAAACAAAACTCCAATAAATAGTACACTTATACTGAAATTATTGAATTGTCGGAATGGTATTTGGCGATGTAAAAAAAAGGAAAATTTTCGATGCCTGCCATTCTCGAAATATTTGTTGTTTTTTGTTTATTTAAATTTTGCCTTAAAATGTTCAATTTTTGGTTTGGTTAGTAATATCGTGGTTCTTTTTGTGATTTAAAGTTCTCTCACTGCTCTAGTTTTATTTTTACAATCTTAGAACATTGAAAGGCCTTTCAATGTTCTAAGTTTACAATGGTTTATACGATCGCCGAAAGAGTTGAAATGATATTTATTTATGGTTCTCAAAATCGCTGTTTTCGTAGAAGTGCCACAATATTTAATGAGAGGCACCCAGATAAGCAGGTTGGGCATTATTACATCCAGAAGTTGGTAAGAAAATTTGAATTTGAAGAAACTGGGTTTGTAGGTAATATAAAGAAAAATCAGCCAAGAATACTGGATGAAGCAACTCAGATTGAGGTTCTTGGGCATTTTGCTATAGATCCTGGTATGTCGACTCGTCAAGCAGCAGCTGCCACAGGAGTGTCTCGTGAATCAGTACGAAAGATATTAAAAATTAATAAATTCCATCCTTACAAGCTACAGATTGTTCAAGAACTTGGTGATGACGATCCAGACAGGCGGATCGAATTTTGTGAATTAATGACCCAAAAAATAATAAATGAGCCACGTTTTATAAAAAACATTTGTTTCAGTGACGAGTGCACTTTTTATTTAAACGGTAACGTTAATAAGCAAAACTGCCGTTACTGGAGTGATGAGAATCCCCATATTTTTAGGGAAGGGCACACCCAATATCCCCAAAAAATAAATGTGTGGGCCGGAATTCTGGGGAATAATATAATTGGGCCATTGTTTATTGATGATAATCTAAATGGAGAAATTTATGCTGAAATGTTCGAAACAACTGTTGAGCCTTTAGTAATAACGGAATTGGAAAACCAAAGGGATAAAAATGGAGATCTTGTTCTTGATGAAAATTTATTGCATTTTCAACAAGATGGGGCCCCACCACATTATGTATTGCCTGTTAGAGAGTGGCTAGATAATCATTATCCAGACCAATGGATTGGTAAAAGAGGACCTATTGAGTGGCCGCCAAGATCGCCAGATCTCACCCCTCTCGATTTTTTTCTTTGGGGTCACCTAAAATCGGTCGATTTCAAAACGCAGCCTGCCACCATTGAGGAGCTAACACAAAGAATTACACAAGAGTGCCGATTATTAACAACTGAAGTTTTTAGAAATGTTCGTCAAGAGTTTGAAAACAGATTGTACTTTTGCTTGCAAAATAATGGAAGCCACTTTGAGCATTTAATAAAATAATTAAAGTTCAATGCAGATTTTTATTGTTTTAAAAATAGAATAAACGCAATATTGCAGAGTGTTTTCCTAGTTCTTAACCATTTGTACTAATGTTCAAATGTTAAATATTTTATGACATTTTCAAAATATGTTAATTTTATAAGAAATTAAAAAACACTTAAATAACCTTTAAGAAAATATTAAAATTGGCATAACTCTAAAATAAATGCATTGATTATTAGGGTCGCATAATATAGGGAATTAATAGACCTTTCAAACAAGGTATCACTCGACTACCCTTTCAATTTAAAATTTTTAAGGGGGTGGCTCTGGGGGTTAGGGGGATGATAGTATATCCCTAAAAAATTCATCATTTTGGTTCCCCCTTGTTACTATAGAAATGGTTTTAAGCATTTTTTTATATCTTTTACGGTTTAAAAATTATAAGCCATGGCTACTCTTGAAATTGTCACCCTGTATATTTGCGTTAACTGTAAAGTAAAAAGGTAAAAGTTTTAGATACGGGAATGTAAGCAACATTTGCTAGTTAGGGTTGTTTAAGTTATGAAATCGGAAAATTACGTCATTTTGTAGTAATCGTATATACATTTAAGCAAACTTGCGATGCAGATACGCGTTTTTAAGATACATCAATCGACTCCTGTTGCCTCAAATATTCATATTATAGTTTTAACTAAATTAAAAAAAAAATGCAGATACGGCTCTCTTTCTTACGACGGCAGAGCACCAGTAGTGTAAAAAGAATAATTGACCCTGGGCTATTTCCTCTTTATTACAAGTCAGCTTGTCCTGCATATATGAGTTCTGATTTATTGTTGTCGTTAGAACTAGTTTTTAGAAAATCATTTATAGTTTTCCACTGCTTTTTAACATTAATTTTGAGTTATTTTATTTTGTTGTTTACCAAATTTTTTAGTTTTTTGAGACTGAATTTTTAGGATATGTTTTAATTTTTCTTTTAACAAATCTCTTTTTTAATTAAACCTGTAAATTCTAGAGTTTTTCCAATTTTTGTTTATGTGGCACCTAATTTTTGAGATGCATGTTGAGTTCTTTTTGCTTGCCGAATTGAATCGATTAAATATTGAAACGTTTCTAATGACTCATTAAGCTTTATATCTGCAAAGTGCCCCTGAAATTTTTGTGTGTTTATATTTTTTTTACAAATATATGCCAAAATTAACCAATACAATCTCAAAAGAGTTATTACAAAAAAAAAGATTTACATATTCTTTCGCATTAAATACTTATGGCTTGAATAAATAAGAACCACCATCAGACTGGGTGATCAACTCTATCATAATAACAATCATATGTTTCAAAAAGTAATAGAATTTTTAACTTTCATTATACACTCATAAATGTTTTTAATTAAATCCAATCCTGTCGTACTAGTACAGCAGCACGTGTTGTCTGTCTATCTGTTCGCCAGTTAATAAAGTATATATGGCGGTACTCGGATAGAAATCAAATAACCGGATTTAAAAGGCTAGAATGGACGATTTAAAGAACATAAAATTGATTTTTTGCACATTGGAATGGCCGTTTAAAATGGTTTTTGTTTAACCCAGTTAAAATGCTTTGTAGTGTACGTACAGTATGTAGGGATATATGCTTTCTTGCTTTCAAAACATTAATAATTTCTATATCAAAGACTGAAGATGTTGCGCTACAACAGTGTGCGAAGGTTACAACACCTTCAACGCCATCATGTCCGACGAGTAATAAAACACAAATTTAACGAAACATTGTAAATGTATTATAACTTTAAAATTAAACCTAAATAACTAATAAATGTCTTAACCACTTATAAAAATATAAATTGGATCCATGATTCGGTTATATTATAGTGGCCGCCACCTTGCTTTCATGTCTATATGCTAATCGATGATGATGGATGGATGGTTGGTGATGTTTCGAGGTTTTTAGAACCTGAAAAAAAAAATAGTTTGACCCCAATAGTGAAATTAAAAGCAACGGATGGACGGGTCGATTTTGGCATAGACGCAAATCTGTCCGGTACAAATTCTAAATGGATTAGAACCGTCATAGTAGAGTTATAAAATGTTTTTTACACCTTCATGTCGGATTCTTGGCACCGTTACACACGGTTTGGAAAAACGCAAATATAAATGTACGGTTTTTATTTATGAGTGTTTGTCTATTTTAAAATGATTTGTTTTTGTTTTTTTATTATATGTATTTTTGCTCTTTTTGGACTCTTTGTGAAATTTCAAATAATTTGATGGGTCACGTTCTATACTTTGGTTCAACAAAGCTTGAGATTTAAAATATTTTATTTTGAATTTTTATTAATTACCTAAAGTATGGTATATTAAGAAACTTCTAGGAATAAAATCTCTTAGGAATTTCGTTTATTAATAAAAAGTATTCTTTTTATAACATTTCAATTGGATTGAAGTCTGGCGATTGAGAAGGCATCTGCAGTAAATCAACGCTTTATCAGAAGAAACCCTGGAATATTTAGAATAAATAATAAATAGACTATTTTTATTTTAAAATTTTATTTGAGAAAAAGTAGCTAAACCTAGTAGGCCATAAGGAAGTGCTCCATTGATTTTTCCGAAAAAAAGAATTGTCTTCCTTTTTGTATATAGTTAGGTCTAGTTTTTTTTTCAGAAAAAGTTAAATAAAAAGATCAATATTCTTTTTTGAGATGACTTTTTGAAAAAATGACAATATTTAAAAAAAAAACTTTTTTTTCCAAAAGAGCAAAATAAACGAACGTTCAACATTAGGAAACCTAAGAATTTTTTTTTGATTTTTATAGAAAGATTATAATTTTGTTTAATTGTTCACTGTTTTTGTTTTTCTAAAAATGATATAATCCAATCATTAAAAAAATTATACATTTGTTATAAAAAAGTTCATTTATATTGCGATTAGTTTTTTGAGAAAAATTGAATGAAAACAAAAGTTTCGAGATATTTTATTCAAAAAATAAAATGATCGACTTTAGGAAGAAACAAATTTAAAAAGAAAGTTAAATAAACGTATTTAATGGAAACCCAAAAGAGGTTTCTTTTATATAAAAAAAAAAAGAAATTTCGCAAAAAGCAAAAGCACCTAAGGATATACAAAAACCCAAAATACCACTAAATAATTAAAAAAAAAACAAAACATGAAGGAAAATTACCAATATACTCTAATAAAACTCAAAAAAAAACTGTGTTGGGTTTAATACTGGGCCTTGGTTCTAAAAGGGCCCAAGTCATTTTTTTTAGATTTGGGCTTAAGTGCATTTTTGGAATCGGCACAGACCAGATTATTATGTGTAATAAGGGCAAAAGTCTATCTTTCACAGGTAAAAAATTACAAATCCGCTAAAGGCCAATGTCAACATTTCAATTTTATACTCTTTTTTCAATAAAAGGGCCAATGTGAATATAGGCCCCAGGAATCCAATATTATATAACTTCTTATAAGGCCAATATCGACATTGGCCTTTTTAGAAATAAATGGTTTTGATCTGTTGCGACAATGGCCCTGAATTAGGCATTTGTTTTTCTGTTGCTCTGAATAACAACGTGTTGGCGGGAAATAAGTGTTGATTTGTTATTTTATGCATTAGAAAGGAGAAATACTAGTTTTTTAGTTTAATTTTACTCTTATTTATAATGTTATCCCGTGGCCAAAAATTGGTAAATTTGTGTTCAAGTTCTAAAACTGGTTACAATGATTCAGGTAAAGACTTAAATATATCATAATTTTGATTCCAAAATTGCCTAGGATATATAATAAAATTTAATATCAAAAGTGAGTTCTTATAATGTTTTTAAAATAGAAATAGTATTAATAGTAACTAAAATAAGTAATGGAAATACTTTTTATATTCACGTATGCACGTTGAAAGCTAATGAGACTATTTTTATAGCTAATAATTTTGTCGTATAAAAATTAGTCATACGTTTTTTTTTGTTATTAAGTTTACTGAGTGACTCGAAATCAGCATTAGCAGCAGAAAGTATTATGCGGTTATTTTTAATTTAATTAAAAAAATATATATCTATGCATTTGTTTTATTACAGTAGTTTTTGAGGAAGCAAAATCCTTGCAAACAGAATCTATTATCCGAATTACCAAAAGCTGTGAAAGTATTATAAAAAAAAGAGATTCAAACTGGTAATTTAGACGACCATATCAATAAGGATTATGCTATTTTGCAAAATGCATGTCACTCTTTTGAAGCGCCCTCATGTTCACGTATAGGCGGGAATTTAAATGAAACCAACTATTTATCACGTAAGTTGTTATTGCTTATTATTTTTAAGAGATAATTTTTTTAAGAGTTTTTACTAGAAGAAGAAGTAATACAGCTGGAAATAGACCAGCCAAATATCGACGACACTGATAAATCCAACACTGATAGCAATCAATCTGGGGATTTCGAGCCATATTCAAGTGATGAATATGATCCTGTAAATGATGATACCAGTAGCGGTTCTGATTCAGATATAAACCAAAACATATCTTAACAACTTGGTACTCCGGTTCATATATTAGCAGACACTGTTGTTACAAATAACATAAATGTTACGAAGAAGAAAGGAAGGAAAACAGTCATAGAGGGCCAAGAAAGTAGAAAAAGGAAAACGGATCAGAACAGTTGGGATAAAAATAAAAGAAACAAAAGCAGGGAAAAGAGTTTCTGAAAAAAAAATTAAAGATCCCTGTACCTGTAAGAAAAAGTGTTCAGAGAAGTTTTCTAACGACGCAAGAACAGAGTTATTTCAGGGATTTTATAGGTTATCACAAGAAGCACAAAACCAATTTATTGCTAACCATATTCAAGAGTTTCCAAAAAGATCTGAGAGGCGTAGAGAAAATAACAAAGAAAGCAGAAGAAATTACAGTAGACACTATTTTGTCGAGCTTAATTCTAAAAGCATCGAAAAAATCGTCCAAAAAAAAAAGAATCCCTGTGTAGAAAAATGTTTAATGAAGAATTCAACTTTTCGTTTAAAAAACCTTACAATGACACCTGTGCAACATGTGACAAGTTTTTGCATCGGCTTAAATCAGTTACTAATGTGGAAGAAAAAGCCCAGATTGAAGCCGAAAATGAAGAACATAAAATATTGGCTGAATGCGGATATAAAGAAAAAAAGCGACAAGCTTAAGTGCAAAACAAATGCTAATTTATTAGTTAAGAGCTTTGACTTGCAAAAGTGTTTGCCAACTCCTAACTTACAAAGCAGTGTGTCTTTTTATAAAAGAAAACTTTGGACATTCAATCTCACAGTTTTTGAATCACATAAAAACATAAATTCGGCAAAATGTTATTTATGGAATGAAACAATAGCTCAGGGAGGCGGGCAGGAAATCGCTTCTTGTCTGTATACTTACCTTCATAACATTCCCTTTGATGTGAATAAAATAATTATGTACAGTGATCTGAGAGTTGTCCTGGACAAAACAAAAACATTTTAATTTCTGCTATGCTGCTAACGATTACTGAAGAATATTTTAAACGAGAAGGAAGGCATGTCAGCATATATCACAAATTTCTTATTCCGGGACATATGGAAGCCGACCAAATTCATGCAGCCATTGAAAAGGCTAGAAAAAATACCACAATAAAAATAGAAATTTAGGGCCAATTTATTTCGGTTAATGCCTAGAAAACCCCCAATTTTTGTGCATGAGATGGCTCAGGAAGAATTCTTGAATATTACGTCACTCCTTTCGGAAAAGTTTCAGCACAAAAAAGTTCATACTTTGGGAAACCCTGTTGTTTGGGCTAAAATAAGAGTCATTCACTGTTCTACCAAAAATCCTGATCTGCTGAAATACAAAACCACTTTTGCTGAAGACGAGCCATATCAAACTTTAAATTTATTAAGAAAATCAACCCGTAATGCCGAAAATGCAATAAAACTTTTCCCTATTAATAAAAAACCGTTAGGCATTCCAAAAAAATAAAGTACAACATTTGAGGGACTTATTATCATTTATTGATAAAAACAGTCAGCCATACTATCTGCAGTTTCTTAATGGACTAAGTTCTTCTGAGACTGCAATTGATAATCTTGGTGAAAGTGAAGATGATGAAGATTCGCTTTAGGTGCCTATATTTTTATCAAAATGTATGTGCAACGACTTTTACGAAGTTTTTTCTTGTGTTTTTAGTTTCATTTTGATTTTTTTAAGTTGGGCCAAAGTGTTATTAGTTTAATTTATTATTTATTAAAAAAAGGCTAATGTCAATTTTTTTTTTAAATAAATTTATTTTATACACTTTTAAGATTTTTTTTTTAAAACCAATATCCTCTATACCCAAATCAAGCTTAAGAAAAATACAGAAACCTATCTATGTTGTATAAAAACCAAACCTAATGCGACCTCATTACCTTTAAAGTCAATTTGTCAAAAATTGCGAGTTATGACTTTGGCCCTTTTAGAACCAAGCCCCAATTATTATAATTTTTTTGAGAAAAAATAAAAAATTTAAAGCCGAATCTAAGGAAAGCCAAAAAAGCGTGAAAAAAAATAGATAATAATAGATAAACCTAAGAAAAACTAAATTAAAAAATGTCAAAAAAAATCAATTTTCCATCATTCCAAATCAGGGTTTAAATTGCAATATTTTATATTAGAAACAGTATAAAAGGCATTTTGAAAAAAAACATCGATATTAGGTTATTATTAAAAAACTGATTTTTTTTGAACTTTAACACCCTGTATCTCAAAAGTTAAGACGATTAGGACATATGTTCATAGAAACTTTTTTTCTTAAAATGAGTCCAGGAATCACCCCCTTACATATTAGCACGCTTTAAGAAACACCCTGTATTTTTTTATAAAAAAAAAGATACTTACATTACTTTAATACATTCCCGAATATAGGGCCCATAAAACTAGCAAAAGGGCTATAAGGATAAGATAGGTAGTTATCAAGTTGGTTCCTTCGCTTCCAGGCATTCTGTGAATTTTCTACAAAAAAAACATCAAAATAATTAAGTAAATTCTCAACATTCTCACTTGCCAATTTCGTTTAAAGAATTTCGATTATGACAAATGGATTTTTCGAAAAATTAAAAATAAAGAAAAAAACCTCCCGATAACCGATGCATGGCAAACCTCCAAGGATTCAACGAAAAACAAGTTATTTTGAAAATTGTAGGTAATAGTACTATTTACTTTTGCACGTCCGCCTACACGAATAAAACCTTCTAATTCTTATTTACAAATATCCAAAGTTATTTTTAAGTTAAATGGAACACTACCACTTGCGCTATTTTCAATTTTTTAATTTCTAGAAAATATCACAGTAAGCATACATATTGCGGCTTCAATTATTAATTAGATTATAGTTCAGTACACTTTAATTTTGGCAAGGGACATCCAAAACAATACAATTACATTTGTCATAGTGAATTTAGTGCTAAATTACCATTGTGGTTTTCAGATAATTAGGTTCATTCACGATTTTATTGTTGAATGAAGTAGGTACAAGTATGTGGAAAAAAAAAAGGTTTGTGCCATAAGATTTTGGAATTTTGACCCTTTTGGAAAAAAGTTACCTCTTCACTTGCACCTATATATCTCGAAAACCATTAAATCCAATTATAGCAATTCGATGTGATACATTAAGTTAAATCAGGCTGCATACTTCTACAAACTCAGATAAGCTATTAAAATATTTGCTTAATAAACTGAATCAAGACATAGACCTGAAGGAATTTCATTAAAAGAAGTTTAGGTCTTCCAGGATTAACTCAATTATTAGTAATTAGTAGTATCTATAATAGTAAATTAATGTGCCTGCGAAAAATGAATATTCCCTCAACTATCTGACTTTAACTAGAAAAACTGGGATATCTTTAATTTGCCTACCTGGAGAAAATATGAAATGAAATCAATAACCACTTCTATTAAATGAATAGTCCATTCTAATAAGATATAGGCGAGAAAATAAATGTATTAATGTAAATGACTTTAAATGCATGAAAAAACACTTTTGTCAAGTTTCTAAGTAATTGGGAATATTTTACTGTAGCAAGGTAACTTTTAAAATTTCTTCCAGGCAATTGGAGTTTCTATCAAAGATGTATGTTGATCATAAATTATGACTAATTAAGAGAACTGAGTCTCAAAAACATCCAAAAGAAAAAACAGAAATAAATAATAATAATAATAATAATAGTGAAAGAACAACAAGGAAATTAAATAGGAAAACTGAGAAAGCAAAAAAATATTTAATAAAACGCGAACAGAAGTGAAAATAAGGGGCGTAAATAGACAATTTCAGTCTTACTTTCGCTACAGCTCTCAAGTTCGATTATACAAATAGTTTTCAAGAAATTGGAAACATTTCACTATAGCAAGAATATTTCCTCTAGGAAATTGGAGTTTCTATTAGTTCCAGGTGTATAAAAATAAAGAAAAACTGTATGTTGATCATAAAATATGACTAATCAAAAGCTCTAGGAAACTAAGCCTTATATAAATATTATTAAAAAAACAAGAAGGATTTTAAATAAGAAAATTGAGAAAGCAAAAAAATATTTAATAAAACGCGAATAAAATTGAAAATAAGGGACGTAAAGCGAAAAATTCGATCTTTTTTACTTTTTTACTCTCTTTTGACTTTTATTCTTACAGCTTTTTCTAGCATACTTCCTTGTCCGTTTTTTTTCTAATTTACAGACTTCTATAGTTTCCTTAAAGGCTTTAACAAATCGAAACAAATTTTCAAATATCTGGAACAAACTAAAAAATGTTTTCAACTGCCTGGAGAGGACAAGATTTGTTGAACAACTATCTAAGTAAAATTTGAAATGTACCTGAATCAAACGAGAATAACCTAAACGACCTGGAAAATAAAAATTGATTTTAATTGCCTGGAAAAAATAGGAAATTCATGTAAGTGAAAAATATTACATATTTCAATTGGAACTGTTCCATTCCGGCTTTCTAGCTCTCCTTTCCGCAAACCTTTACATTACGTTTTTCTAACAGTAGAGCGATTTCTGAACAATTTTTTAATTGTTAATTACAAAATAAAAAGATATCAGAATGAGTGCAAGTCACTTAAACTATAGGAGTACTGAAGGAGCAAGGTATTTCATCAATCACCTTGAAGTGACGAATAATTATTTAAATCGTCTAAAAAAGCCTCTTGTGTTTTATAAAAATCTGGATCACCTCAACTGTCTAGAACAATTAGGAAAGAATTAAAAACAACTAATTAAAAAAATTAAATATACATAATTCAGGGTTATTTCATCTTAAGCACTAGATTAGATGCGATTTATTTTATTAAAAAAATCAAATAAAATTGACCTACCTATATAAACCACTGTTTTATCACTAAATTGTGCGTTCAACCACTCGCCAATACGGTTCAATACGCTATGGCGTATCCAGGGTCCAGTGATTTTTAACATGGACTCGTTCTATTTTTGTCTGGATTTTGGATACACATATAGACATTTAAATTTGTTTGAGAATTTGTATTTGAAAGCACAGTTTCAACTGGCTATTAATAAAATAATATATCTGAACAGGACGTCTTATAGGGAATAATATATTACACGTTTAAAAATATCTTTATTTTCATGCTCAGAAATTTTGAATTAATTAAAAAAATCCAAAAAACAACATTATTATTATATTAACTTAATATAAACGGTTCTAAAACTAGTTAGTTATCTATTTCTGTATAGAATTTCACTTTAATTTCCTTCACTCTTTACTCTAACCATATAAAGCCTAACGGTCGCCATATAAAGTGAAAATGGTCTACTTTATTTCAGAGAAACACTCGTGTACTAAATTGAAAATCCGCAAAAATTATTGAATCTTTAGCAAATAATCTGATTTGTTAAACAATGTCTATTATATGGCTATGACGAAATTTGACCCACACCCATAGATCAATTAAGGGAAAACAATGCTTTAATTTGCAATAATGGATAACGAAACGGACAGGGAATGTGGCTCATAGTGGGCGAAACAGTTTAAACCACGACCATGCGGTCATAATTGGACATCGATACCAGATTTGTCCTTTTAATGACGCATTTTATCTCACCCCGATGGCAATTAGTCAATTTCAAATTCTTCTTTATTGGTTGTTTGATATTTTACAAAGCCACAATTAACTTTTTCGTCACCGTATACCATTATTATCTGATAATGTGGTCAATTGTATGCAAGACTGTTTAATGCGCCAGGTCGTAATAAGCGTTAATATCAGATAATGTAAAGGTTAGGAGTCAATGAATAATTATTTTGTTCGAAGCTAATGTCCTAGATAGGCCGATGTGGTTAAATTAAGTGCACTATTTGTGCTTAAAAGAAATATTATGACCCATTAGGACCAAAGATACTCTTAGCTTTTTCAGGTCATTGTATTCCTTGTTTATCCAGTTCATGGAGAAAATGACACTCTTCATTTTCTTTGCAGGTAGTTGACAGTATTCCTATGTCTTCTGGATTTTCATTAGTTAATTGGCATTTAAAAAGCGTTTTTTTCAATTAACTGAATTTATTAATTTTTTCCAGGCACTGGAAACCATTCTTTACATTCCAGGCAGTTTAGATTAGATAGTTTTTATTTCTTCTCAAGTAACTTAACTCATTTCTTAATATTTTATTATTAGGCAGTTAAAAGCAATTCTCTAGTCATTCCAGGCAGTTAAGTTATTATTTAGTTAATATTTCAATGTAGTTATTAAAAGTTATCTTTTCAACTTCTCAGGCTATTGTATTCCTTGTTTATCTAGTTCATGGAAAAAATGACACTCTTCATATTCTTTGCAGGTAGTTGAAAGTATTCCCATTTCTTCTGCATTATCATTAGTTAACTGGCATTTAAAAAGCGTTTTTTTCAAATAACTGGATTTATTAATTTTTTTCAGGCACTGGAAACCATTCTTTATATTCCAGGCAGTTTAGATTAGACAGTTTTTTATTTCTTCTCGAGTAACTTAACTCATTTCTTAATATTTTATTATTAGGCAGTTAAAAGCAATTCTCTAGTCATTCCAGGCAGTTAAGTTATTATTTAGTTAGTATTTCAATGTTGCTAATAAAAGTTATCTTTTCAACTTCTCAGGCTATTGTATTCCTTGTTTATCCAGTTCATGAAGCAAAAGACACTCTTCATATTCTTTGCAGGTATTTGAGAGTATTCCTATTTCTTCTGGATTATCATTAGTTAACTGGCATTTAAAAAGCGTTTTTTTTCAAATAACTGAATTTATTTATTTTTTCCAGGCACTGGAAACCATTATTTATATTCTAGGCAGTTTAGATCAGATAGTTTTTTATTTCTTCTCAATTAACTTAACTCATTTCTTAATATTTTATTATTAGGCAGCTAAAAGCAATTCTCTAGTCATTCCAGGCAGTTAAGTTATTACTTAGTTAGTATTTCAATGTAGTTAATAAAAGTTATCTTTTCAACTTCTCAGGCTATTGAATTCCTTGTTTATCCAGTTCATGGAGCAAATGACACTCTTCATATTCTTTGCAGGTATTTGAGAGTATTCCTATTTCTTCTGGATTATCATTAGTTAACTGCCATTTAAAAAGCGTTTTTTTTCAAATAACTGAATTTATTTATTTTTTCCAGGCACTGGAAACCATTATTTATATTCCAGGCAGTTTAGATCAGATAGTTTTTTATTTCTTCTCAATTAACTTAACTCATTTCTTAATATTTTATTATTAGGCAGTTAAAAGTAATTGTCTAGTAATTCCAGGCAGTTAAGTTATTATTTAGTTAGTATTTCAATGTAGCTAATAAAAGTTATCTTTTCAACTTCTCAGACTATTGTATTCCTTATTTATCCAGTTCATGGAGAAAATGACACTCTTCATATTCTTTGCAGGTAGTTGACAGTATTCCCATTTCTTCTGGATTATCATTAGTTAACTGGCATTTAAAAAGCGTTTTTTTTCAAATAAATGAATTTATTTATTTTTTCCAGGCACTGGAAACCATTCTTTACATTCCAGGCAGTTTAGATTAGATAGTTTTTTATTTCTTCTCGAGTAACTTAACTCATTTCTTAATATTTTATTATTAGGCAGCTAAAAGCAATTCTCTAGTCATTCCAGGCAGTTAAGTTATTATTTAGTTAGTATTTCAATGTTGCTAATAAAAGTTATCTTTTCAACTTCTCAGGCTATTGTATTCTTTGTTTATCCAGTTCATGGAGCAAATAACACTCTTCATATTCTTTGCAGGTAGTTGAGAGTATTCCTATTTCTTCTGGATTATCATTAGTTAACTGGCATTTAAAAAGCGTTTTTTTTTTCAAATAACTGAATTTATGAATTTTTTCCAGGCACTGGAAACCATTCTTGACATTCCAGGCAGTTTAGATTAGATAGTTTTTTATTTCTTCTTGAGTAACTTAACTCATTTCTTAATATTTTATTATTAGGCAGCTAAAAGCAATTCTCTAGTCATTCCAGGCAGTTAAGTTATTATTTAGTTAGTATTTCAATGTAGTTATTAAAAGTTATCTTTTCAACTTCTCAGGCTATCGTATTCCTTGCTTATTCAGTTCATGGAGCAAATGACACTCTTCATATTCTTTGCAGGTAGTTGACAGTTTTCCTATGTCTTCTGGATTTTCATTAGTAAATTGGCATTTAAAAAGCGTTTTTTCAATTAACTGAATTTATTTATTTTTTCCAGGCACTTAAAGCCATTCTTTATATTCCAGGCAGTTTAACTTAGATATTTTTTAATTTCTCCTCAAGTAACTTAACTCATTCCTTAATATTTTATTATTAGGCAGTTAAAAGTAATTGTCTAGTCATTCCAGGCAGTTAAGTTATAATTTAGTTAGTATTTCAATGTAGTTAATAAAAGTTATCTTTTCAACTTCTCAGGCTATTGTATTCCTTGTTTATCCAGTTCATGAAGCAAAAGACACTCTTCGTATTCTTCGCAGGTAGTTGAGACTATTCCTATTTCTTCTGGATTATCATTAGTTAACTGACATTTAAAAGGCGTTTTTTTCAAATAACTGAATTTATTCATTTTTTCCAGGCACTTGAAGCCATTCTTTATATTCCAGGCAGTTTAGATCAGATAGTTTTTAATTTCTTCTCAAGTAACTTAAGTCATTTCTTATTATTTTATTATTAAGCAGTTAAAAGTAATTGTCTAGTCATTCCAGACAGTTAAGTTATAATTTAGTTTGTATTTTAATGTAGTTAATAAAAGTTATCTTTTCAACTTCTCAGGATATTGAATTCCTTGTTTATCCAATTCATGGAGAAAATGACACTCTTCATATTCTTTGCAGGTAGTTGAGAGTATTCCTATGTCTTCTGGATTATCATTAGTTAATTGGCATTTAAAAAGCGTTTTTATTTGACATTCAAATAATTTTTCATTGGATTCACTTCCTAATGTTTCCAGGCAATTGAGAGTATTTTGATTTCTTTCAACCACATAGATAGAACCTTTTTCTAGTAATTTTCAGATAATAATTTATTTAATCACCATATCCGAGAGTAATAAATGAAAATAAATAATTAGTTTAGCTTTACGATGATACCTCTAGGCACATTTCATTGATTTGCATAAACTCTAATATGCAAATAATCAAAGAAAAATCCTAATCAAATCGACCATCTGAAAAAGTAAAATTTTTAAAAGAGGACCAAATCTCTTTTACTCAATTCGAAAATACGTAGTAGGGTATCAGTAAAGATTATAAATAAAAGTAAAGATTCACGTACTACAGTGTTTGTGTGCGTGAAAGTACCCACGAGACAATTACTCCTTCTTTTTAACATTTCTTTGAACTTGAAGATGGTACTTGCGGTTAAGGTGGGTAGGTTATAATTTAAAAAAGATATATTTATTTATTTTCCTATTTTAGAGTTTCAACTGGTTTTTGTTGTTTGGTTTTACTTTTTGCAGTGCCGTATATGTACAAAAGTACGCACCAGAATATGACGTAAGTATAAAATTATTTGCTAAAAATTTTATTTCTCAAATTCAGGTTTTTTTTTGTATTTGAATTTTTAATTTTATTTTAATCCGATATCTGTGTATTTTAATTTTATAATTATTTTGCAGTGAAATATTTTCTTTTTTTTTTATTATAGTTTCCATAAGAACATTTAGAAAACCACTTTTGAAAAATGCACAAATTTTTTTTTTCTATTTTCTATTTTCTATAGAAAAGACAAAATCATTTCTATAAGAACGTGAGCATTGGAAATTAAAATTTTAATTAAAAAACATTCCTGAAAAATCGAAAGAGTTCATTAATTAAATCCCAAACTATTCATCACTCAACAGTGTCAGTATATAGTTTCATGCAACGTTTATGATTAAATTATAAATATCTTTAAATACTAGACACAAAACAAAAGGTTACCAATTATTTTCAGAAACCCACAGATTACAGCTTCAGCTATGGCGTAAAAGATGTCCACTCCGGTGACGTAAAACACCAATGGGAAAAAAAAGAAGGAGATACCATTAAAGGACAATATTCCTTGGTAGAACCAGATGGTTCCATAAGAACAGTAGAATACACCGCTGATGAGAAAAACGGTTTTAATGCAGTAGTCAAGAAAAGTGGACCACTGCATCACGTCACTTTAGAAACCAAAGAGGGAACGAGCCATAGTAACCTACAACTGAAATCTGTTCAATCAGTACTTAAAGAGGAAGAACCTAGGATGACCCAGTATCAGTTTTCTAAGCAGCAACATGAAGGTACTAAGTAAATTTCCCTAGTGAAACCTTCTTCTTAGTTCATTATTTTAGATACGGATAAAGAAAATTCAGGATACATTTACCAAAAGCCAAATGAAGCAGAAGAGCCTCAAACTCACACCTACAAACAAAGACGACCTACCGTAAGCATTAACGAGGAGTATGAAGAGCTAAAGTACGAACCTCCAGTAGAACTTAATCTCGTACACCACAGAGATGCAGTGGAGAAAGTAGTGCCTTTGGTAGTGGAACCAGTGAATCCAATTGAAGTTACCCTAAAAGAAGGAGAAGTTTATGAAGAAGACCCTGAACCGGTTCAAAAAACTTCGTCGCAAGACCAAGGGGTGGAACCCAGTCACGAACTATCACAGGAAGAACTTAACAAGTACCTTGCCGAGTATTATGCCAAAAACGAAATAGCATCCCAACCGAACCTGGAAACCGGCTTTAAACCGATCAGACCCAAAACCAAAAACCCCATTACGCAACCCGTTATTCCTAACACGTTCAAGTCGAATAAAATGCCCCAAACCACTCCCGGATTAAGACATTACGCTTCCAAAAATAACAACAACTATGGCCACAGATATACTAGTGCCAGGATGCCAAAAACCGGATACTCCTTTTACCCTTATCCGTCTTATGGCGTTAGAATGTTAAATAATCACGTGCAAAATGCCGAACTGAACCGCCTGTATCGAAAAACCTCGAACGATGGGTTCACTAGGTACGCCAGAAGGGTAAGGTACCATGGCGCTTAAAACGAACGAGACCTAAAGTAAATGTGCAATATTCAGTGCCAAATAGCAATATTTATTTTAATTAATTTATTTTAGACTAATTTAATAATTCACTTGTAAATTTATCGCTGTAGAAAATAAAATATGGTTTGTCATAGTAATTATTTATTTCAGTTTGACGCAAGTCGATACGTTACATTAAAACTATAAATTTCTCGGTTTGTCATGACACCTTGATCTACATATACGTATTTGGTGTATGTCAATACCAAGGAGAGTAATATTATATGGAATTGATCGTTATTACTTTAGTGTTCTATAGAGTCTTTTTAGTGCAAATTGTACATCTGGAACAAGCTAGAGTATGCTACAGTAATATTAAAAAAAAAAATCATGTTCCGCAGAAAACAAACGTGCTGTAAACATATGGTTAGTAAAGATATAGTCAGAAAAATATGGTTTTAAAATAGAGAAATAAAATGCAGTTACTGAAATAGATAATATCATAAAAAACTGACATGTCTCTCAAATCTCTTTTAGTTTCAAGAGTTCTTCGACTTGATGAGAGTAAGGTTGATAGAGATTGGTCCTATGAAGATTTATAATTTCTTTAATTTAATTTTACTATTTTAAATTCAAGGATATTATCCGTTTCCTCATAAAACTACTTTGCTTAAGGGTTTCTTTACGTTCCAACAAACTCCTTATAAGGAGCTATTATACCGTATTTAATAATAGTTGTCTTATTGTTTAATAAAGTTCATTTGTTGCAACCATGAACAAGCCCCTAAAAATAAATTTTTTTAAACAAGAAAACCATGTTCAAATAGTCCAGGTTCTCATTAAACTTTAATGAAGCCCAAGCACATCATATATTAATTTAATACCGTTAAATATAAGTTTACTCAACGATTTTTCAGTAAATTTTCGGTTCTTATTTATCCTGTCAAAATATATTTATTAAACTGTAGAAAATACATAAGTACATCATGTACTATTCTATATTTATCGTTGAAGTTCAACTAAAAATGTACACCTAGTGTAAACAAAAATTAAACGTTTTTTTGTTTAGATTTTTTTTGATTAAGTCTACACGAATTGTGCCGTTTTAAAAACATTGCATCATAACATACTATTTATTTAAAGATTTAACAAATCGAGACACTTATTACAAAATGATGTTAATCTTAATGGCGGTTGGCACGATTCAATTCAACTAAGAGACAGTGGGAAAGTGTAACACTGGGTTATATTGTCTTACTTAGGTCAAAGTCCATTTAATAATGACACGCCTTATTTAAGAATGATTTTCAGATCTTTTAAATTAATATAAAAATTAGCCCAGGCAGTCAAAGATAAGACTTTTGATCTTAGAAACATCATGGTTTTCATTTTTAAGAAAATTGAAAGTAGAAAGGTAAAAAAGAAGGATGGAATGAAAAACATCCTTTTAATAGAATATTTCTTTGGAATTTTCATCTGATCCCACTTCTGATTTTTTATGTACGATCATAAAGAAAAGGACAAATAGGATATCTTTTTTTTTATTTCTATAGAAGCAGGTAATAGTTAAATAAAAATCCCTTGCAACTGAAAATCATTAACTAGGTAGAAAGATAAAAAAGAAGGAAGAAATGAAAAACATCATTTTAATAGAATATTTCTTTGGAATTTTCATCTGATCCCACTTCTGATTTATATGTACAATCATAAAGAAAAGGACAAATAGGATATATTTTTTTCAAATTTCTGTAGAAGCAGGTAATAATTAAATAAAAATCCTTGCAACTGAACAGCATTAACTAGGGAAAAAGATAAAAATGAAGGAATTGTAAACAGCTATTTAAACGAAAAACATCACTTTAATAAAATTTTTCTTTGGAATTTGCATCTGATCCCACTTCTGATTTATATATACGATCATAAAGAAAATGACAAATAGGATATCTTTTTTCAAATTTCTATTGAAGCAGGTAATAATTAAATAAAAATCCCTTGCAACTGAAAATCATTAACTAGGTAGAAAGATAAAAAAGAAGGAAGAAATGAAAAACATCATTTTAATAGAATATTTCTTTGGAATTTTCATCTGATCCCACTTCTGATTTATATGTACAATCATAAAGAAAAGGACAAATAGGATATCTTTTTTTTTTATTTCTATAGAAGCAGGTAATAGTTAAATAAAAATCCCTTGCAACTGAAAATCATTAACTAGGTAGAAATATAAAAAAGAAGGAAGAAATGAAAAACATCATTTTAATAGAATATTTCTTTGGAATTTTCATCTGATCCCACTTCTGATCTATATGTACGATCATAAAGAAAAGGACAAATAGAATACCTTTTTTTCAAATTTCTTTAGAAGTAGGTAATAATTAAATAAAAATCCTTGCAACTGAACAGCATTAACTAGGGAAAAAGATAAAAATGAAGGAATCGTAAACAGCTATTTAAACGAAAAACATCATTTTAATAAAATTTTTCTTTGGAATTTGCATCTGATCCCACTTCTGATCTATATGTACGATCATAAAGAAAAGGACAAATAGAATACCTTTTTTTCAAATTTCTATAGAAGTAGGTAATAATTAAATAAAAATCCCTTGCAACTGAAAATCAGGTAGAAAGATAAAAATGAAGGAATTGTAAACAGCTATTTAAACCAAAAACATCATTTTAATAGAATATTTCTTTGGAATTTTCATCTGATCCCACTTCTGATCTATATGTACGATCATAAAGAAAAGGACAAATAGAATACCTTTTTTTCAAATTTCTTTAGAAGTAGGTAATAATTAAATAAAAATCCTTGCAACTGAACAGCATTAACTAGGGAAAAAGATAAAAATGAAGGAATCGTAAACAGCTATTTAAACGAAAAACATCATTTTAATAAAATTTTTCTTTGGAATTTGCATCTGATCCCACTTCTGATCTATATGTACGATCATAAAGAAAAGGACAAATAGAATACCTTTTTTTCAAATTTCTATAGAAGTAGGTAATAATTAAATAAAAATCCCTTGCAACCGAAAATCATTAACTAGGTAGAAAGATAAAAATGAAGGAATTGTAAACAGCTATTTAAACCAAAAACATCATTTTAATAGAATATTTCTTTGGAATTTTCATCTGATCCCACTTCTGATCTATATGTACGATCATAAAGAAAGGGACAAATAGGATATATTTCTTTCAAATTTTTATAAAAGCAGGAAATAATTAAATAAAAATCCCTTGCAACTGAAAAGCATTAACCCTTCTTTAATCAGCAACATTCCAGCACAGTAGTATTGAAAAACTACATCTAGTATATCTTCGAAAAAGCCCGATCTGTAGCTTCAGAAATCTCAGAGTTTTTTTTTTATTTGCTTATTTTGAGGACGTCGTAGTTCAGTGTTTCAGTGGTTTCCTTTGGCCTTCTTTGTGCTTTACGTGATTAAGATTGGCCAATTTAATGCGTGTAGTAAATTGTTATTTTTAAGAGCTTTAAAGGTCAAAGGTTGGTCATTTTTTTAAGACGGTTTTACGTCAAGTTATTTGTTGATTTACTCTTTTACGATTTAACAGGATTAGAAAAGGGATTTGGAGAAGGTTTAATTGAGCAGGAAATAAAATTAATTTGGCGTTTAATTGAGGGTACTTTTTTATTTCCTTAAGTTTATCACTTTTGATTTTATTAATCCAATATTTAGAGTTGGTTTGTCAATACCGATTTTCCCGAATTTTGACCGCCAAACGTACTGATAGTTATTTTTGCCAAAAATCAAATCAAACCACTTTTTTCTCCCACGTTTTTTCGAATAAAAGATATTTTTGGCACCGATTAAATACACTTAAAAAAAAACAATATGTATAAAATATTTTTGCAAATGTCCCAAAACGTGCTTTCCAAAATATTGTATCATACGCACAAAAAGAATATATTAAAAAAAACACAAATTAATTAAAAATACTATATAATAATAATAATAATAATAACCTTTTCTACAAAATAAATCTAATATAAAAAAGTATAATATTGCAACTTAAAATCTATACATAAAAACGGAATGGCATATTGATATATCTATCATGGGTGTTTAAGGGTATTTTACAGGGGTGGGCCATAATATCATATAGCAAAACAATATTTACTTATAATAAATATTTAAGTAATATGGTCCATCCTGTATAATAAGTTCATAAAATGGCAATAAGGGTAGGCTCACTATCGTATCCCAAACAGTAGGAAGTTTAGGGAAAGAAAAGTTTTAGGGATTTGTCGATCAACTGCAGAGATTTATAAAATAATTTAAATATTAGTCAAAGTTAAGGGAAAAAAAACCGATAAAACATTGCGATAAAAATTGATTTTTATAAGCTAGTAAAGTGGCAACATATTTATGACAGCAGTGATTTTAAAGGTGATAATTTTTACTCAATACTCAGAGAAAACTGATTTTTTTTTGGCATCGGAGATCCTATTTAATTCATTGTTTATAAAAAAATACCGGATGCATTATTTTAGATTTTGTTAACCCACAAAGAATAAAATTATTGATTTATCAATTTTTGAGTGAAAAATCATTAAATCAGTATTCAGTAGTTATCACCCGACAGAAAACCTTTAATCGTTTATTTCATAAAATATATACGGGACTTTTGCCTGAAAAATTTCAAAAAAAATTGGTACCTCTCAGTTATTTGGTTATTTCTAAGAAAAACTTCAATGTCGTCATACGTTGGTTAAGTCAAAAATTATGGGGTCAAAAGAGTTGAGAGTTGTTTTCATTATGGAACAAAAAAGCTCAAATAAAAATTGCCTAAAACATCTCTAAATTATAAATATTTCAATCATTGCTTAGGAAAAAAATTAACATAATCAAAATCAGACAAGGGTAATTATTAATACGCGTGTTTCGCCCTTTTAAGAGGCATTATCAAATCCAAATTAATATAAAGTCAGACCGCATACTTAGAAGAGAAATAGTTATATTAAGAGTATCTCTAATGATTATAATAATTCAGATGATCTACATGAAGTTGATCATATTTCTAAAGAAAGGAAACAGCATGCTTAATTAATTAAGGAAGGGAAAAATAAACGAGTCTAATTGGATCAAAAGTGTAAACTGGTCATCGTCAAAATATTATGACAGGAGATTTGTCAAAAAGTCATGCAACGAAAAGTGGAAATTAAATTGTCCTACCACAAGAGCAAAAACTATAAATTATTTCTTGCAATATTAAGAAGGTGTACATTATTTTTCCAGGCTGCTGTATATATAAATGATATATGAGTTTTTTTTACATAATAGAAGGAAATATAGGAGACACTATGCATATAAAACCAGGCATTCAATATCATATCGACTCTATCCGGAGAATTCAGTCTCATTTTATGATGGGGATTTACATTGACGTTATTAGTTAATTGATGGCTATGAGGCAGAACAGGGGTAAACCTTAGCGAAACTATATTTTGTGGAGTTATGTCCATATTCTGGAATTTTATTTTTTTGTTTTTTATAAAAGAACTAAGGTACTTACATTAGTTAAAACAATTTAGTTTTCATTAGTTTTCACTATAAAATATTTGGAAAAATTAACATTGTAGGTTTTTTTCTTCAAATCAATATACGAAGAGCTCAATACTCAAATTTACAAACTTGGAAAAAAAAATAGAAAAATAAGTGAGCGTGCTTATTAGGACGGAATCCATTGACTCCAATCCTCGTCACAAAATAAAAATTAAAAGGCATTTTCTGGATAAATAAAACCTTTTCTGTTTTTTTTTAACCTTTATCTTCGTATCCAAACTATTTCATGTTCCACTGAACTATTTGCCGCTCCTAAGAAGGATTAGTGTGAACTATGTTTAGCATTTAAAAATGCCAAATCAGAACTGAGTCTTCTACAAAAGACGGATCTCACAAAAGGAACTTGATTCTTGCCAAGCTGATTTCCAACAGTACCATGTACAAATGCGTCTAAGCTCAATGTATTTAACAGTATATCATGCTTTGTTTGGCATATGAAATAGGTATCAATGTATAATTATATATCTGTTAAAAAATTGTCTAAAATTATGAAAAAAACACATTTTGTCAAATAACATGCTTCGAATGTTAATTTCATGCTAATAGAGTATACAGTATTGGCCATAAAAGTTAGAACTTTTAAAAATTTAAAATTTTTTCAATGTTGCAAATTTATATTATTTTTGTACATCCAATCAATAAACATATTTATAAGTAAACAAAAAAGCATACCAGAATTTCAACCTTATCTTGTTTCGGACAATAAAATTTTTGTGCTGGACAAAATGCTTGGAACTTTTTATAAAAGATGTATTTTACAGGCAGTCTTTGACACACCAGTGTGCAAGTGGGTTCTTTTTATTTATTTTATTTTGTGTTACCATGGGAAAAGGCAAGGCCTATTCCCATTCGCCAAAGATTTTTAAATTTTTACAATCAGGGTGTTAGGCAGCGTAATATTGCTCAAAAACTAAACGTTCCTAAGAACACCGTATCACGAATAATTAAGAAATATCGTATATTCAGAAATTTGGGACCTGGTAAAAGCACTCGAAGACCTAAAGCCACGACTGCCCGTGTAGATAGGCGGTTTTTAAATATTTCCCAGAATGAGCCATTTTTGTCATCTTATGTTAAGTTACGCCTACAATTTGCAATGGATCATCTTAACTAGACTTTACAAGATTGGAAAAAAGTGCTATTCAGTGACGAATCTAAGTTCAATCTGTTTTCCAGTGATGTAATAATTCATGTAAGACGACCGAAAGGCGAAAGACTCAAGAAAAAGTTTATCCGACCTTCCGTTAAACATGAAGGTGGTAATGTGATAGTATGGGGATGCTTTTCTTGGTATGGTACTGGGCCAATACATAAAATTCTGGGAAAAATGGATCGATTTATGTATTGGGATATTTTGCGAAATATAATGGAGCCTTACACATTTGAGTCTATGCCAGTAAATTTCGTATACCAGCATGATAACGATACAAAATTGGTAAAAGAATGGTTGGACCAAGAAAAGATCACAGTTTTAAAGTGGCCGGCCCAGAATCCAGACTTAAACCCGATTGAAAATATATGGGAACATCTGGACCGCAAAATTCGGGCATCTGGAACAGTCGAAAATGCTGATGAACTATTTCATAAGCTTGTTGAAGCCTGGGCTCACATTGACAGACAAATAATTGATCATTTGATTGAATCAATGCCCAGAAGAATGCAGGCAGTAATTAATGCTATATGCTAATGTGATTAATTATAATATTATGGTCTCAATAAGTTATGTTTTATGTCGTTTTTGAATAAAAATCATTTAGTTCCAAGTATTTTGTCCAGTTTTTTTTTTTTTTTTTTTATTCCGAACTGCTACTGGTGCTGAATTTTTGTCAACATTTAAATTAATTAACACTAGTTTTTTGTGTACAACAACTTTATAAAAAAAAATAAAATGCTAATTAAAAGGCACACAAAATATAATAAATTTTCAAAAGTTCCAACTATTATGGACAATACTGTATTTTGAGAACCAAATAGGTTAAAACAAGGCAAGACCAAAGTAAAACTAATTTTAAAAATCAGCAAAACAGAAACTCTACAATGGTTGCAATGTGCATTTACTTCTTGGGGAATATCGCACCGCCCCATATTGGTGAAAACG
This sequence comes from Anthonomus grandis grandis, assembly GCF_022605725.1. Classification (NCBI taxonomy): domain Eukaryota; kingdom Metazoa; phylum Arthropoda; class Insecta; order Coleoptera; family Curculionidae; genus Anthonomus; species Anthonomus grandis. The sequence goes on from NC_065558.1 coordinate 8,914,484, forward strand.
AGCTGGTTTTTCCCATTAGAGGTCATTCATTCCTACCATCGGACCGTGTATTTGGAATCATCGAAAAAAAATTAAGAAAACTTAGTGAAATCACAAACCCCAACACGTATATCGATATATTTAAGGAAAGAGGAACCGTCATTAATTTAACAGATTCTGGTGTCAAATCTCGGAAGGAAGTTGCAAAGGAGTATCTGAAAGGTGTGCTCTGTGCAGTCTTGGCACTTTAAATTTTCTAAAGCGAAAAGGATTGTTATTGAGAAAAATGGTGATAAAATAACAGTTAGAGGCGAAGAACACTACAACAGTGATGTTGGAGAATCCAAGACAATTTTTAAACGTGGGAAACGATTGAATCAAATAGAAGTGGGTAACATTGATAAAGGAGTGGCGGTTAATGAAAAAAAAGTTCAAGATGTCAAAAAGTTACTAGTTGCTCATTATAGAGAAGATTGGATGGGGAGAAATGATTTAGAATTTTATAAAAATTTCTTCGAGGAACAGGAGAAAAACATTGGGAGAATGGACGAAGAAACTGAAAATAATGAATTTTGCGAAGGAAGAGTGGAGGAAGATATTTCGCTAAGAATTTAAGAAATTACGATTTTTTAAATAATGTTATCTTTTTTTAATAAAAAAAATAAGATCAGTCAATTGCTGTACTTTTTCGTGCCAAAACTTGTCTTATCCATGCAGTCATGTCAAAACTTGTCTTGTCCATATTGTTTTAATAAATTTTATGGAAATTAAATAAACAGGATTTAAATGAATGCTAAAATTAGCACACAAATAATTATAGTAAATCCATACATATTAAATTTGTATAAATTTGTATTTGAAAATCTTATAATACGTTTTTTGCCAATTGTGAAATTTTACCCAATATGGAGAAGGCAAGTTTTGGAATGATGGTTTGAATTGAAACGGTTTTCTCAGTTTTTTTTTGCCTAGCCTTTCACATATTGGAAATAAATATTCACGTTTCTTGGGTTATAAACAAATTGTCACTTTTTTTCCAAGTATTTAACTGGCATAATTTTTTATGTTTTCAGTGTAATTTTTAATGTTTTTTAAGGATTTGGAATAATTTTCCATGCTTCTATAGGCATTTATTATGGCTTTCAGACATGTGTCTATACTTCTGGTTGAATAGATCAATTTTCTTCCAGTACAGGGTTTAAGAGACTAAAAATATGTTTAGTTGTTCTTACTTTAGCTATTTGATGTTATTGTTTATATATGTTCCAGACATGGAAATTATTTTTCATCTCTTTTTGGTATTAGAACTAAATACATATTTTATTCCAGGCATTTTTTTCAGTTCCATTCTTTTAAGTATTTGAAGAACATTTTAAATTTATTCAAGTATTTGACGTAAATTGTTAGATTTTATGAGAACTTAAATAAAAATTCTTGTCTCGTCTTCTAAATTTGGAATTTTGGAATTCCTGATTTTATTCAAAACATTTCAGTTCCAGGCTTTCCAGGCATCCATCGTATTTTCCAAATTATTCTCTAAGCATTTGACGTATTTTTTTAAGTTTTACAAACATTTCAAATCTCTATTCGTAATTTCCAGGTTTCTGGAAACAGTTTAACCCAATTTAAGCTTCCTTCTATAAATGCAGTCTTTATAGTCAATATAACAATTTTGAAATAACATAAAAATGAAAAACCCTTTACTTAATATAAAATTTGTACTTCTTGTGTCATCGTGTCATTTTCGATCTAACTAAGCGAAACCTAAACAAGAACAAAATTCTTCTTAAACACTGATTATGGGTCCCTTAAAAGGCTGAAATACGTGTAACATTAGAGTATTTTAGTAAAAAATTCATATTTAACCAAAATTTCCGCAATTTACCAACAAATCCGTCTAAAACTTTTCCAAAATTCATCCTTACAATTACATAATTTCCACAGTGTGTATGTTCAGTCTCATAAACTGGTCATGGCCGGCGGTCGGGCATACGCTTTCGGTATAAACCCGTATTTCCTGGTTTTTGGTGCATACGCCCACAGCCACCCGTCTACAGTTTGATTGTTCAGATCCGCGTAGATCCAATCGCCTCTACGCACCGTCAAGTCGTCGGGCGCCTGCGCCTTGTAATCGTAGAGCATCACCAGCTCCGTACCGTGGTACCGTAGATCGTCTCCACTCGACGCGTTCACCATGTTCTGGCTATTTTGGTTCGGGAAATTCCCGGATCCGGTCATTAGGGCTTGCGGTTGGGTCTGACCGTTCAGGTGACCTGTACAATCAACATTTATTATTTATTTATTACACGTATCAACAGCTAAAAAACCAATAACTTATAAGATGGGTAATAAAAGAAATATAAAAGACTATAAACACACAATACATGATGTAAACCAATCTGCAAACGATAGGGATTGTCCGGATTGATGTAAAATGGGGAATGAAGTGCAAGAAGCTGACCTGCTACAGGATCTGGATAACTTACACGTTTCAAATCAAATGTGAGGACTGTGATAATTTTGGTAATATTTAACAATGTTGAAGCTGAAGGATTATTTATTAGGCTTTCAAGATTGGAATAAGGATGTTCTTCAGAATAAGTAGGAGTGGCATAGATTAGTAATTTTCTTGCTACTGTTTTTTTTTAAATTATGAGCCTTTTTAAGAATTTTTTATGCATCTATAATTGAGTTAAACATTATGCTATCAGTTTATTGCTGGTATTTGGCATGTAATTTAATGTTTATTGAGTATTGAGTAATAGCTTTATTTGAAGACCTTAAATTATAGTTTCTTTCGTTAGAAACTAAACTTTCTTGAGGTTTCTTAAACGATCTTAAGAGCATTCTATAACAGAAAAGCTGTCTAAGATCCATGACACCACTTATGCCATATAATGTATCCGATAGAAAAAACCTACTTTTGTTAAATACAATTTTAAGTGCCCATTTTTGAGTTATTTCTAAACCTGTAACATGTGAGTTTAGCACTCCTCCCCAACCAATTATTCCATAGATCAAATGTGACTGCACTAATGAAAAATATAGAGTTTTTAATTGATTCGTTGACAGGAAGTCTTTCAAATAGTTTAATTTTGGCATGACACATCTAATCTTTTGAACAACATATTTGATGTGATGGTCCCATCGGAGGTTGTTGTCTATAATAATTCCCAAATATTTTATAGTCTTTGTCGCAGGTATTGCTTGATTATCCACTATTATGCCTTGACAGTTTATTGTTTTACCATTGGGACAGAATAATATGCATTTGGTTTTTTCAAGATTTACAGTTAATAAGTTAAAATCAAACCATTTTTTAACTAGCGAAAAATCCCTTTCTGCTTGAATTTTTAATTCCTCCCATGTTTCTCCCTTAAACAAAATAGCAGTATCATCAGCAAATGATATAGTTTTACCATTAATGTTCAGTTTAAGTAAGCCATTTATATACAAAACAAACAGTAGTGGTCCCAAAACAGTCCCCTGAGGAACGCCACAGGTTATCGACCCAGCCTCACGAATGCCTTGGCCAGATCAACACAGATACACAATGTCGGGCTGCTTTCATCAAGATTTTTATATATTTGTGATGTGAGCCCAGCAATTGCATCCTCCGTCGATCTACCCTCCATGAACCCATACTGATTCTCGGATATCAATTTGTATTTTTTTAAGAAGTTCATGATTCTACTTTTTAGCACTTTTTCAAAAATTTTTGCTATGTTTGTTAACAGCGAAATTGGTCTGTAGTTTATAATATCCAGTCTACTTCCAGATTTTAGCAAAGGAGAAATAATACCTATTTTTAATGGTTTTGGAAAATATCCCTTTTTTATACATTTATTTATTAAAAATGCTAATGGGTATGAGATTTGACTGTCTATTAATTTTAAGATTTCAGTACGTATACCATCAAAACCGGGGGATTTTTTTGTCTTTAATTTTTTTATAATCTTTAATATTTCTTGTTCAGTAACAAAATTAAGAAACATATTGTTTACTATTTCAGGTTCGTTGTCAATCAAATTTTTAGGTTTTTTAATTTTTTTGGCATAGTTTTCCCCTACTGAGCAATAGTGTTTATTAAATACGTCGGCTATTTTTTTTTTATCAGATATAATTTTATTTTTTGATTTTATTTTTTCAATTTCCTGATTTTTTTTGGTTTTTGTTACAAATTTTATTGACTGAATCCCATAGGCATTTGGTGTTTTGTTGGTTACTTAGTAATTTTTCAAAATATTGTTTTTTTGAGGCGACGATGGATTTTGCAAGACTTCTTTTACACATGTTGTAATTTTGTTTTAGAGTTAAATTATTAGGAGATTTTTTTAATTCTTGATGTAGTACATTTTTACTATTAATAGCATTTAGTAGGCTTGGACTAATCCAACCCTTCCTTGGAACTTTTTTTTTTGTTTATTTTAACGTTTTTTGTATTTTTTTGCATGATTTTTCTTATGTTATTTATAAAAATGTTCGTCATTTCATCCAAGTCCTTACAAGAGTAAAAATAATTCCAGTCTATTAAAAAGGAGTCTTGTATCAATTTTCCATAATAGAAATTTTGTTAATAAAAAAAAACTATCAAATAAAATATAATAATAGATACCTAAACATATTACTGATCAGATCAGTACTGTTTCAGTTTATTTAGTTATATTGTATTAAACTGATTCAAACTATCTGAATCAATATCAATATCGAAAGACACATATTTACAAAGTTTACAAATGGGAAAAATTGATAAAGGTTGCTTTGTGGATAAACCATAAGAAATACTTTTAGATGATAAAATGTTTATTCTGTTTAAAACAACAGGTAAGATCAAGTATGACCAAGAATCTCTTTCGTTTTTCAATATTTTAAAAAGGGTGCACGAGTAGTGTATTTTTGAAATACAAGCAGTTCAAAAACCGTCTTTAAATCCTTTCTATCATTGCTATCTAATCCGTGTACCTGAAGGACCAATTCCAAAACGAGGAAAACCAAACTGTCAAAAAGATAAACACAGTTCTTGGTGGTAGATAGCTCCTTGGTGGTTCATTAATAAAACCAGAGATTTTTTGGCCATTTTCTCCTATTAGAGTCAAAAATTACTCCTAAGTCCTTCGGCCGGGGTACTCTTTGAAGAGTTGTTTAACCTTTAAGGTGTAATTAAAAATTATGGACTTACCATAATTTTACAGGCACAGTTACTGATATTAAATATAAAGATATTTAATTCGCATCAGCACAAAATACCTGTTACAACACCTGACAGCCAGTATCTTTGATTCGTTCTGAAGAAAACATTTGAAATCATCCGCAAATAGTAATAATCCCTTTATATTTTTAATATTGAAGACTCAACCACTGCTGAACAGTTGGTTGTATGACAACTAGTGTTGTGAATCAAGTGTTCAAAAATTGGAGCCCTGTGTAACACTGACTTGGAACCTTTAATTTCGATATACTGAATCTACAACTGAGATATAACCGAATTAGGCAAGAAGTACAAAGTCTGACAAAGATTTTAAAATTGTACACTGTCTCACTCTATCAAATTTCAACTTTCCCTATATCTGAATAGAACATCAACCCGGGATTTTTCATTAATAGCTTCATGGACATGCTGACAAAATGAGGTTAGATTTGCAAAAGTTAATTTACTTCAGTAATGCGATATTTCATCAAACAAAGGCTCAAATTGGTCCAATTGCTCCTTTCATTCCCCACACATATAACTATAAAAATTATTTATAATTACCCTGTATCACATTATCCGCGGGATAAACGAATCCCGAGGGAATAAAGCCCTCTTGGCCGTCGCTCCGTACTATCCAGTACCAGTCTGGATCTTCCCGATTTAAAACGGTGACGAATTCCCCCCTTTCCACCGACACGTCGTTTTCATCTCTAGCGATGAAAGTGTAGAGAACGATATAGCGACCCGATGGGTCTTTTTGAAACGGGATCATGTCGGGTTCGGATTGTATACTGACGGGACTAATCGCTCCCGTTTCCTGATGGTGTTTGCTTTTCCCTAAGGAATCACAGTCGCTGTTGTCTAAACCTGCTGCATCACTATAAAATATTTGAAATTAATATTATATGGGTCATACTCGTCGTGTTATACAGATCGTTCAGAGAACATTAAAAAAAATCAATTATCAATGTATATTTTTCGCATTAATAATAAAGAGGATAGTTCCTGAGGATTTAGCAGGCACTTATAAAATAAATCTGTTGATGTTATGACTCATTTATATTTAACCCATTTTTTACCAATGATGCGAAAACGCAACAGTCATATTAATTTTTTTTATAATATAAATAAAATAAAAAATGAAATATCTAACGTTACTATAGTATTTACTAAGGTTGAATTAAAAAGATTTTTAAAACACTCAATAAATAAACCAGTGTTTTAATTTTTAAATTTTTATTCCAATTCTGGCAAAATTTTAATGTCTAAACATACTTTCGAATATTATTGTTTATTATTGGTAAGCATAATACAGGCGAGATTTGTTTAGCTGAATCATATTGCTAACACATGTGTGTATTTACCTTTTTTTACTAACAACAAAAAAATGTTACAAATTCCAAAATACTTGACTCCAAATTGTAAATGTTGCGAAAACGCATCACTGGGAAAATACGTTATCTGTATTTTGGTCGAAATAGCGCTTGAGTTGCCAACGGAATCAGCTAAAGATATAGCGGTTTAGGCTGGTGTGTGCGTGTTTGTGTGTAAGAAAGTTTTTAGTAATATTGAATGTTAATCGGTGCTAAATGTATGTGTATTTTCGAAAAACATGCCCGAATTTCTTACGCAAAAAGAGCTGGAGAGTGCTTTATATGAAGTAGTAGATGAATTGAAAGCAGAATATTGCGTATGGGTGGGCAAGTTGTTGTTGATTTATTGTCTATAGTGAATGACCCAATGAATCATCAGGTATTTTTTGATAATTATTTTTCTTCGTTTCAATTATTTTCATATCTTACCGATAAAGGTTATTTTGCGAGCGGAACTATAAGGGAAAACAGAACCCTCCGCTGTCCTTTAGAAGGGACCAAAAGTGTTTCTAAACAAAAACGCGGCTACTACATTTCGGCACATGACACTGTCAGTGGGATCTCATTAGTTAGATGGAACGATAATTCAGTGGTCACAGTAATAAGTAACCATTACAATGACGAACCATTATACAGAGCTAAAAGGTATGACCGTAAAGCAAAAAAAGACAATCGTATTCAGCAACCTAATGTTATCAAGATGTACAACAAATTCATGGGGGGAGTAGGTAGATTTCCACGATAACGGGATAGCCAATTATAGAATAGGGATATCTGGAAAAAAGTGGTGATGGCCTTTGTTCGTTAACACTATAGATAGCACTTTAGTCAATTGTTGGAAGGTTTATAACATTGTAGGTGACAAAAATATTAGTCAACTAGACTTTAAATTGTACATTGCTCTTCGCCTGATAAAAACTGAATTTTCCATTCGGACATCTATTACTACCCCTATAGGGCAGTTCTTGAGCAAAGATATGATAATATCGGTCATATTATCACTAAATCGCTTCACTCCAGACGTAGATGCAAAATATGTAGTAGTCAAATGGTATTTCTATGTAAAAAATGCAACGTGCCCCTCCATACCGATTGTTTTGAGCGTTACCATAAAAAGTAAAATTACGTTTTTTTTGTTCATATATTTAGCCAATGATGCGAAAACGCAACATGCCCTTTTTTGAAAGTTTTTGAATGTAACTTTTTTTTTGTGTCATAATCTTGTTTTATAACCTATTTTAATACATAATAAATATTGCTATTCGAAAAATTTTTGTTTTTTCATGCCCTGGTAAAATATGGGTTAATTGCAAATACTTGCATACCTAAGCAAAATACATATAAAGGATTGTTATTAAGACTGTATTGAAATTATTTAAATAAAATTCAATATTTTCATTTGGTTCTAATAGTGGGATTTTATATCCATAAAAGACTAAATAGTTCAAGTTCTTTTTGATGTAGAGACAATAAAATAGTTTCAACCCTATATAGCCATGCTAATAAATGCTCTATTCTCTGATTTTCTAGAAAACTGTGGCCAATCAATTTTGACTATAGAGCAAATAATATTGTGTTACATACTTATGATGCGAAATTGAGTTTCGCCAAGCATGTAGCAAAAATAGTTTCTAACTCTGCCAAATTGTTGGGTTTTATTTATCGACACTGTCGGCATTTTGAAAATATTAATACTTTAAAACTACTTTTCTTCTCTTACATAGAATACGGATCTCTAATTCGGTACCCAATTATATTGAGCGCAAGTTTATGAAATATCTCTGGTTTAGAGAAAAAGGTGTCTTTCCAGCCAGAGGTTTGGATAGTCAATGATACTTGAATAAATTAAATATTATACCCTTAGCAAAAAGAAGAGAAATTATTTACATAAAATTCTTATATAACCTTATTCATGACAAGATTGACTGTCCCACCCTTTTGGCTGGATTAAATTTTCGGGTACCAAGAATAAACTCTAGGCATTTTAGATTATTTTATGTAAATCCCGTTAGGACTAATATTTTGTTTAAATCCCCTATTAATATTATGTGTCAAAATTATATTAATAATAATTTACATATGAACGGTTCGATATTTTTGTTGACAGTTTAAGGTCCATTATAGAAAGTATAAAGTAAATGGGTGATGCAGAGTCTTTCTATTATGTATACAGATAGTCTGTTTAAGTACTTTGAGCATTTTGATTTTTTATTTTCATACATATTTTGGTAATATTTTTTTAAATTCTTTCTGGTAATTGGGTAACAAACCTGTTGGAAATAAATGCCTCTTTTTTTTATTAGTCTAATGTTTGATATAATTGATAAATAACTAGATAGGTATCATCTGAATAAAGAAACGCTATTCGGGATCAAGAATTTAGCTACTTAAACTGGCATTTTGTTAGTCATTATTTTTGCTTATAAGACCTTAAAAACTTGTTGAATTAAATGCAATTCAACTGAGGTCCGAAGTACATAACTTACTAGTTAAAGAGAGTATATCTTTTAACCTGATCTAAAATGAAATGTAGAGAATCGATGAAGCCTATTCTCGTTCCTTACTTATGATTTTCTGTTGCATGTTAATGCATGGGTATTATGGCACTCAAGAAAGAAATTTGTCCGACCGGTATACACGGGTACGTGATAATAACATAACACATTTGATGTGCAATGAATGTTCTAGGAAAATTCATCTTGCTGAGATAAATCTTTGCCTAAGTATTCCTGGAACATTCACAGATTGAGCTCAGAGGTTCAGTGAAATGATACCCAATAATTTAAATTACTTACCAGTCGAGGTTGTCACTACTATCAGCAGAGGCCAAATTATGTGCCTCCCGAGGTAATTTCTTCTTTATGGCCATCTCAGCTAAATGATTGTTGTAAGGGGTACAATAGGAAAATGGGATGAAGCCCTCCTGTCTGGTATCAGGGGCTATCACGTACACCCAATCGTTTTCCCTATACAGTATGTTTACAATCTAGATTTTCGACAAAACAATATTATATAATAAGGGAAAATCTCTGGTTACAAAAGTACTGACTTGGCCCCTTTTTACTTCCAACTCGTCATCGACGCACGGGGTAAAGTCGTGCAGTACGACCATCTTGGAATCGGGGGAGAGTCCATGTTCCTTTTCGATTCCCACGCGGACTAAAGTTTCTATGCTGGCTGATCCGGTGATTCTGCCCATGCCTGGGGTAACTCCATTGTTGACCCTTCCAAGTTCCTTTTCTAGGTCTACACTGGAAGCTAGAGAAGCAATAGAAATATTATGTTAAGGAATATTACACTTGGTAAAGATTAGATGATTATTGGGATGGATCTTTGACTAATTCTGATGGAGGTTCACCATCATTTCCTTATGGGAATGACCCCAGCAAGAACCCTTAAAACGCTGTTAATATAGGCTAAAATTTCACTGAGTGTTACCATGTTTCATTAAAGAAAAACCGCCTATTGCTCTAATGCAAACACATCCTCTATACGTATGACACTGTTAAATGCAAGACAACTAAAGTGAAGACCCCAAGGTAAAAATCCAAAAATTACCTTCTACTTATGTACATACAGGGCAGATATAAAAACCTGTCAAGTAACCTAAATTTGGGTCAACTAGTATATTACTAATTAATCAGCACCTGAAACGGTACCAAAAACTACTCACATTTTTTCTTTTTACCGCGTCTGATCCGCACTGGGCATAGAAATGCCATCTTTAACACCTTTTCACATAATTACAGTTCAACTTTTATTTTCCTGAAAAATGTCCTTCTTTCAGTGGTTGTACGTTGACCTCTTCATGTCTCAAATGTTCACATTCGGTACGACCAGTCTTGACGGGTCAATTCTTGTAAATAAAAAATCTGGTACCATTTCGATGTGGCGCAGCATGGACCGAAAAGAGACGGGAGATGGATGCTTGGGTGTGCGCGAGCGAGAGGCGTAAAGTTGCGGTGGTACCAGGTAGATTCCGGATGGTAACAGTATTGAGCAAACCGATTGGTCGGAATGGAGAGTTCATTGTGTTCTTCGGGTAACCTGATTGGACACAATCTAGAAGGTAAACTTGGCAACTGCGCTACAGGTTTTGGATGTCAAAGTTGACAGCGTCAGATAAACTTCAAACGGGTTTGAGACAAGGTTGCCAGGTATTCAAATTTTTCCGAAATGAGAACTTTTATTGTCTTTTTAGATTGATTAAAAAGAATTATTAGCTACGTTTACAACGCGTGTACCAAATATTTAGTACATGGATTAAACAACTTCACAAGGACTATTTTTTCGGTGTAAACGGCAGCGCACTAAAATTTGATAAGTGATTTTGATCCTTCCAAAACAAGGTAGATTAAATTTATTTTTTTTCAGTGTAGCAACATCTAGGACCCATTTTGAAGTACCAAAATGACAAGTTTGACATTTTAATGCATGTTAGCTTACTGGTTTTTATTTTTATACACAAAAATAAAGAAGAAGAGGACAAGTTTAAGCCTTGAAAAAAAAAGAATTTATATTGTTTAAAAATAATAACACTTTTAAAGATTTAGAGGTTATATCCTACAATTCTTCGTCTAACCTGATAAACTCTCTTCAACTGACATTATGATCCTGGAAATCCTGCACTAATTTAATTAAATCAAATAGGTATAAAAATCCTGTTGTGCTCCAATAATTATGCATAAAGTATCTCATACTTAGTTTTAGGAGCAAGTGTTCTTTATCACGTTAAATTAAACGTTTTTTGTAATTTCATGAATTATCATCATGCTTCTCTAAAATCGTACAGCCATACAACAAAATAAACTTGACAACTCTGTACCAAGTTTACAATGTCAACAATGTCAATGTCAAACACAATCCTAACCTAACTTACTTAAAGTCAAAATAAACAAGCTTCCCAACAAATTCCTAAACCCCACTGAAAAAGCTCTCAAGGTATAAGCTTCAATTATATGCTTCAATTTTTTAATACATTCCACCTTTCTGTCAACTTTAAATAATTAAAAAGACATTCTAGGTTTGAAAATGTCCCTGTACGACGACTACGATACGGCCCAAGACAAGGTCCAAGGTTGGTCTTCCAGTATAAAGCTTCTACAGTCCCAACTTCAACTAAAAAAAGCCTCCGTAACCCAACCCAAGAGAGATCAAGCACGTAAAGTCAGCTTGGCCCCAGTTATCGACCTGAAGAGTAAAAGGGATGAGGAAGATGGTGTACCGATCATGAAACATGACAATATTGGTCGTTTGCCCATTATCAGCGGTGGTGTGTATGGCAGTGAGTTCGATTGGAAAGTAATCGATGAATATGACCCACTATGGCCCAACGAATACGAAAAGGTGGTAAAGGAACTGAGAAATAATAGAGATAAGGAAACCGACAGGTTGGAGAGGGAAAGGGATCGTGATAGAGAGAGGCCCGATAGGGATTCTGAGAGACGCAAGGACAGGAAGAGGAAGAGCAGGTGAGTGTGATTTTACTTCTTTAGTTTGCTATTTGTTTTTTTAGTTTATTTTTAATATTGTAACAGACACCGAACCATAGGTTTCTTTGCTATTTGCAACAAAAAAATATAGTGTCAAGTGTTGTTTATTTACTGAAAACGGTTTATCTACAATCCAAAATATTTGCATTGAATTAAATCAATTATTATAACTTAAGGAACATATTCTATAAACAAATTCTATGAACAAAAAAAGTAGCTCAGTTAATTACATTTACTTGCTTGTTTGTGGAATCGGAGACTTGTTTTAAGTTAAAAATCTTAAGCAATGATACCATGTAATCAACTTCAACAGATTTCACAAAAAAGTTTAAATTCAAGTCACCCATTAAGATTATGTAGTGATATTAGCCTAAAAGATTTCTATACTATTCAAAAAACTATAGCTCATAGTAGTTCAACTATCTCTTTACCATTCTTGCTCTGAGTGACACCTTCCAATTTATCCAAAAGTTGCTCCTCAGAAGGCTTAAATGCCTTGGCAAGTTTCAATTTAGAGCCTTTTTTAAGGGAAAATAACATTGCAAGCATTTGATAAGTAAACTATTTTATTCTTAATTAGATTTAGCGAACCGGATGATAGTCCTCCAAGGACTTTAAGCTCTTCGGTTCCCCAGATTAGTCAGCCTGCTATAGGTAGTGGTTTTGCAGGTAAGATAATAAAAATTAATGTTATCCAACTCTTAAATTAATGTTAAAAAAAAAGGTCGTTGGGCAGACGACGAGGAAGAAGAGCGTCCCAAGCCTGTCAGACCTATGGGTGGTGTCGCCATAGCCCCTCCACCCAGTTTACAAGACAGCTCGCCCGATCCGGTACCTATCATACCCAATAAACCGCAGTCTAATAGTTATGGAGGATCTGTTGCTGCAAAGATTATGGCAAGGTAAATAGAATAAAAGATCTCACAATGTCAAAGTCAAAAAGTACCTTTATTTGTAACTAACAAAATAATGTCACTCAATACACAAAGCACATCTCATTATTCCGTCACTTTTATAAACGTTTGCATTGATATGGATATTTTTCAGTTGAAGGGTGTTTTATTGTACACATTTTCAGCAGTAGTTCCTCCCTCTTGATACCTCATAATGTACACTAAAATTTGTTATTTATTAAAATAATTTAAGTGCCTGATTATGCTACTATTAATCAATAAAAAGTTTTTTTATATTATTTATTTTTTGCTCTACCTCTGGCTCTTTGCTTTTCCTGATTAATTTAAAATTGCTATGATTCTGTTGAGGTAAATTTTCTATTTTCCTCAATAGATATGGCTTTAAAGAGGGCCAAGGATTGGGCAGAATGGAGCAAGGGATGTCAAGTGCCTTACAGGTAGAAAAAACGTCTAAAAGAGGAGGGAGAATCCTTCATGAGAAGGACATCATGCCTCCTCCGCCTCCTTTAGAAGTTGTCGAGAAAAAAGAGCCTCCCATAACTGAGATTATGAAAAATCCTAGCAAAGTAAGTATGATACCTGTGAAAATTGGTTTTATAACATCTTATGTTTTAAACAAAGCTCATATCTAGAATTAAGCTAAAAATTAAACATTATACATTATGTACCACATACAGAACATATAACCCAACAAGTTTTAGTTAACAAGTAGTTTAGAGTCTATTATCAAAATATTCTTGAATATTATAATAGGTTTCTGCAGTTTTAATGAATTAAAGTGACTGTTTCAAGTATATACAGGGACGGTAGTGTTAGAATTTTATTTGTAAACTGGCTTACATGAATCTCTGACTTTGGCTTCATTCATTAGTCTAATGGTCCTTTTTAGGACTCTATGAATGCAAAATATGCTTGTTTTGTTATGTTTTTATTCAATTCATTAGACTATTTTCAAAATGAATCAGTTGGATGACAGTTTTTTATTATGATATATATGATTTTATGAGAGTTTGTAATTAGCAAGGGTTCATATAGTAAAAAAAAACAACTCTATATATTTTATACTTATATATATTTTATTCTATGATAAACAACACGGACAACTCACATTTTCAATAAGGATGCTGATACATTATCCACCTATTAAATAAGGAGGAAGCTATTAAGTTCGTGTATGCACCATAGATTACTTACTCATTTTTAGAAAAGAAACTTTCATAAGCCCCATAAGAATATTGAATGTTGCGCCCTCTGGATGTCGAGGAGTAATACTAACCGGAAAGGAAAATGGACTCAGGACATCATATTAGCAGGAAATTTAAAATTTTTTGAATTTGAATTTCGCTCTGTTTTACCTTACACTTAATAAGTGGGAAATATAAAAGAAATTACGTGTTCTTTCGAAAGCTACAGTTTTACAAAAATTTCCATATTAAGCAAATATATAATATAAAATTATGTTTTACATTTTGCCTATTCCTTTGGTACGCTGACGATCAATTTCAACCATTTCGGAGGAAATCAGAAAACCTATTAAAAGAAGGATAAATCCGGAACAATGGAACCGTTTGCAAGTTAAAAAAAGAAGAAATAGTGGCCTAAAGTATGTGGGACAAAAAGGGGAAGTTCACGTTTGTAAGCAAGTGCAACCTTATCCCCATTCCTGTCGTTATAAATGCAAGGAGCGACTTGCCATTTTTACAAAATTTTGGGAATTGCAAAACTGGAATCTTTAGACTTCTTTTTTGTATTCATGTATTGGAGTAAGTGCTCCTCGCCGCAGACTTCAAGGAGCCATAAGTCATAAGACGGTCAGAACAGCAATAAAATTAACTGGGAAACGTGTATGCAAACAGTTTTTTTTTGCGTACTTTGAATATAAGTAACAAACGGTTTACCAACGTTATGAAAAAAAATCTGACTCTCCCACTGGTATAGCACACACTGACAAAAGAGGCAAACATTCCCCTTCTAACAAGTTTGATATTTCTGTAACAAACTTTGTAAAAAAACATATTACCTCGTTTTCCAAATTTAAGAGCCATTACACAAGTCATTATAATCCAAATCGAAAATATCTGGATTCTGCTTTAAATGTCAACAAAATGTATGACCTGTACAAAGAGTTTTGTAATCAACACAACAAAACGCCTGTAAAGATCAGCTATTATCGCCATATCTTTAATACTTGCTTTAATTTAAGCTTTCATAGATCTTATACAGATACTTGTACATTATGTGACCAGCTTAGTAATACAATAAAAAACGGAAGACCAGAGGATACCGCGGTTGCAAAAGTCAATAAAGAAGTTCGTCTTAAGAAAGCAGAGAAAGCTCGACAGGCTAAAAATAAAGCAAAAGCTGAAGCTGCAAGTTCTGCTGATCGAGTAGCCATTTGCTTTGATCTGCAAAAGACCCTACCGACGCCTTTACTGACTAATAGCAAACTATTTTACCTAAGACAGTTGTAGACCTATAATCTTGCTAAGGGTCAAGGACAGATGTTTATGTGGCATGAAGGAGAGGCATCAAGAGGGGCTGGGGAAATAATTTCATGTCTCCTAAATTTTATTTTAAGCTTACCGCGAACCGTCCACATTGATGCGTTTAGTGACAATGCAGGGGGACAGAACAAAAACAAGCACATTATTAAATTTTGGAACTATATTGTATTATATACCCAAATTGAAACTATAGATCACAGATTTTTGGTGTCAGGTCACTCATTCATGGAATGGCCTCATTGAAAAAGCAAAGAAAAAAAAATCGTTTGCTTTTGTCCCGACTGAATGGATGGATGTTGTAGCAATGTCTTGTAAGAAATGAAATGAATGAAAATGACTTCAAAAGTATTGCTCCCTTGTGCAATATTATGAATGATAATGTAAAGGGCTTACGAAAAATGCAATGGCTTCACTTTAAAAAGCAGACACCTTGTACTTTGTTTTTTAAGGACACACTGATAGAAGAATGCCTTTTGCTATTGTTGACTTGAAAAAGACGAAAAGGATAGGACGACTTGCACAAATTCCCTTGGCGATTGAACTCCCGCCTCTCCGCCAACGACCCGTTAAAATAAAACCCGCTTCCAAAATATTAGAATTTATTGGAGCTTTTACCCTTTGTACCCCCGATACACCACGATTTTGACCGCAACCTAAGACACGACGAAGTTCTAACTCGCCAACGCAATAATATTCTTCAAGATAAAAGAACCTCTTAGGAAGCCCAGGTGGATGTTTCCTCGGAGGATGAAGAAAATATCGAACAAGACCTGGAATCATATTACGATTAAAAAAATGTTTCTTTTCTAAAAAATAAATGTGTTTGAGTTAATTTTATTTTTGTTTTTGTATTTTGGAATTTTTAAAATACTTTAGTGGCAAAGGGAAACAAGTATTGATTTTTATGCAAAGGGGTACAAGTGCAAACGTTTTTTTTCAAAATTCTAAAATTTTTTTATGAAAACAAATACCAAATTTCAAAAAGTTTTTACCGTAAAATAAAAAAAATTTACGAAAATATTGTAAAAAAAAATTCTATGTAATTGCTTTAATGCAGAATTTTTTATTTAAAAATAACTTTTACCTCGATTTTTTCAAAAACATTATTTTGACACTTGTACCCCTTCATAATTGAGGGGCATCTAAGCCCCTCAATTATAAGTACAATTTTGGAAATGAGTCTTTAAAAAGGGTGTCTTATATTAAGATGTCCTATCTGGAAACAATATGAAATAAATAAATAAAAGGCCATGAAATGCTGTGATTTGCCAAAAAACGTAACATAATTTATTTTGATAAACCATATCACCATTATTGCTCTTACACTGCTCTTTTTTTACACTTTAAACTCACATAAAGCTTTAAACCGTCGAAACTAAACAGATTGTGTAGCACAGTTATAGTGGCAAAAAAAAATGGATCAATTTTAATAAACCCTTAGGTGGTCCTACTGAAAAACATGGTGGGTCCAGGGGAGGTGGACGACGACCTGGAACCGGAAGTAAAAGACGAATGCAACACGAAATACGGTCCGGTGGTGAGCTGCATTATCCACGAAATCCCCCACGAAAATCCCGAGGAGGCGGTTCGGATTTTCGTCGAATTCCAGAGGATCGAGAGCGCGATTAAAGCGGTCGTAGACTTGAACGCGCGATTTTTCGGCGGTCGAATGGTCAAGGCGAATTTTTATGATCCCGAAAAGTTTGATAATTTACAGTTGATGGATTAGAGAGACTCTCTTTATTGTGGTTTACCTTTTTTTAATTATTGTTGTGCATTAGTTTGAATAATAAAGTAAGCGTGAGTAATAATAATAATAATATAGATTTTCATTTCTAAAGACCCTATTTATAATTTCCTAAATATTAATTTCTCAGAAAGACAGCCAATCAGGTAAGGACAAGTACATATTTAACCACTTTAATTGTTTAAATTCTGCTGAAACATGATCATATCTCCTCAGACCGAATATGAAGCGACAACGGTTATTTTGTATAACTTGCAGTCCAAGGGCGTCGCCAGAGAGGGACAGGGAGGGGGGCGGCTGCCCCCCCTAGAGGCCTAAAGGTTAACGCTAAACCAGTCATCCGGCTAATTGAAACTTTACTTTTGAAAACGTATATTTGGTAACTTATCACTTATTAATTTCTAATTTCACTTAATAATTAGGCTATAAGGTAACTTCAAGCTAAGATAAAGTTTTACTATACCTATACATATTTAGATTTCGGGGGCTCGAAGCGCTCGCAAGTGAAAAGCGAATTGAAACGATTACGCTCACTTTGAGCCAAGAACCTACGGATACTACGGAAAACGTACTACTTTGCCAAAGACGTCCAGTACCGTCAAACGGGGTTAAGTGAATCATAGTGGGTAAAATGAATTAATCGGGTATTTCCGCAAAAAAGTCGATCCCGTCGCAGACCTGCCCCATATAGTGACATTATTGCATCGAGATGACCTCGTTAGTATGTCTTTGTATGTGGTAGGGTGTGTTTCGCTGCTCAAAAAAATACACGTGAGTACCATAACGACATGTTCCGGTTAAACGATTTTTTTGTATTTTACAAAACTTTGGAAACGATTGGTTGCGGAAGTGATCAATATTAATATTTATTTACTTGAATGTAATTAATGTGTTTATTAGACATTAATAAACAAATTTGTGCTTAATTTTTGGTAATTTTTTTTTTTGTTGAATTTTAGCATTTTTTTTTTTCTAAGATGGTAACTTTAATGGGTAAAATGAATCATTTAAGTGTCGCTGTAAATTTATGATTAAATTTTTTAGAACTTTTTTTTTAAATAATTTTTTATATAGGAAATATTTTTTTATTAGTTTTGGTCTTTTTAGCATGCCGAGAATTTACAAAAAAAAATTGGGGCCGCAGGGAAAATGTAACTACGATCAAGAATATGTTCGTCGATCAGTGGCAGCGGCTAGACGAGGTGATATGTCCATGAGACAAGCATCTGAAAGATTTGGTGTACCTTTCACTACCATTCAAAGAAGATATCATGGCAAACATTCTTTAAAATATGGTCGACAGCCTGTACTAAGTGGTGAGCAAGAGCTAAGACTAAATACAAAACGCGTTAGAGGTGCATTAACCCGCGAGGTTATTCAAAAATATTTTGAAAACTTGCAGGTCACGTTGAAAGACGTCCCTGCTCAAAATATTATCAATTACGACGAGACCAATTTTGTGGATGATCCCGGGTCGGCTAAAGTAATTACAAAAAGAGGTGCAATGCCCATAGGTTAATAGACTCCTCAAAGACCAGCACAACTGTGATGTTTGCAATAGCCGCTGATGGAACATTACTGCCTCCATATACGGTATACAAGGCAAAACATTCCTATGATGGTTGGACAGAGGGAGGAATTGAAGGAGCAAGATATAACAGAAGCATGAGTGGATGGTTTGACTCTGATATATTTGAGGACTGGTTTAAGACAATTGTCATGCCTTATTTTCGAAAGCTTGCTGAGCGTAAAGTTTTAATAGGCGATAACTTAAATTGCCACATTACCACTAATGTCGTACAGCAATGTGAGAATAATGAAATTGATTTTGTCTTACTCCCTCCCAATTCAACTCATTTGCGTCAACCGCTCGATGTCGCGTATTTTAGGCCTTTAAAAGCTGCATGGAGCATCCACCTTGGAACAATGGAAACTAAAACACCGTGGAGTCATTCCTAAAACGGAGTTTCCAAGGCTGCTGAGACAGAGTGTGGAAAAGGTTTGCATAAAGTCGAAAGAAAATTCCATTGCTGGTTTTAAGGCATGTGGAATTTTTCCGCTCGATCCCAACAAAGTTTTAAATAAAATTCCACAAAATTTACACATCGATGAAAATGGTGAGAATAATGATCAGGCCTGGAGTAACAGAATAATCAGTCACCTAAAAAATTTAAAAACTACCCCGAATCAATCAACAAAGAGAGGAAAAAAAATTATTATCGAGGCTGGCAAAAGTGTGTCAAGTCAAAGTTTATTATCAACGATAATAGATAAAACACCCACAAAAAAATCATCTAAAAAAAACATGAAAAAAAACGAAAGAAGAGCCCTGGAAATATCGGATGATGAGTTAGATCAAGAGTTAGATAAAGAATTTTCCCTAAGTGATTTCGAAAATATTGTTGAAAACTTTGACGAGTTTGATCCAAATCCGTCGACATCGAATGATGATACTTACATGATCGACACAGACTTATCCATGGAGCCAAGGATTGGGGAGTTTATTATTGCAAAGTTTCCAACCGAGAAACGAGATCGATTGTTTGTTGGCAAAATCGAGAATTGTTCAAAGAAAAAAGAATTTACTATAAATGCCATGAGAAAAAAGGGAAACTCGGAAAAGCGGTATTTTGTTTATCCAGAAATACAGGACCTTTGCCTAATAAGCCAAGACCAAATTATTAGAAAACTGCGTCAAAAGTCTTTCAAGAGGGGTAAATTTGTTTTTAACTTAGACAACGACGAATTTAAAAAGTTGGAGTAATTTCTTTTTTGTTAATTTTCCTATGTTTTGTATGTAGACTTAAGTTTTTTTTACCAAGAGTGCCTTTTTGGTTAAAAAAAAATTCCTAAGTTTGTTGTTTTTATAAAGCCTTAATATTCTGTGATAGAATGTGTTATAGAATAAGACTTTGTTACTTAATCTTACTTTTGTTACCTTTAGAATAAAGAATTTGTTTTTTTTTAAGTGTTTTTTTCCGTTTAAATCTTCTTTTTTTATTTTTTGTTGATTCATTTTACCCACATTATGTTTAAAGTGAATTTTACAGCACTTCTAATACATGATTCACTTTACCCCAAACCGGAGGGTAAAGTGAATCAGACTTTATCAAAAAAAATGGAGGACTTCCCATGCTTAAATGCTTACAAGTTTTAACAAAATCTTTTAAGACGTTTACCAGAATCTACAATATTTTTTACATATTTTTTAATTTAATACTTTGGCAGAAAAACGAAAAAAACCACTTATTTTGATTCACTTAACCCCATTTGACGGTATCTGAAAAGAAAATTCAATCATTCCTGGTTGGAAATGTACTCACCATGGTTAGCATACTCCCACCAACAAAAAGGAGCCTTCTGTAAATTCTGTACACTATTTCCACCCAATCTGAGCTCCGTTAGAGGTGTTTTAGGTTCGTTCATCATAAGGCCGTTTTGTAAGTTCAAAGATGTTTATGAGTACTGCAGAAAACACGCAGATACTCACTTTCATAAGACGGCATTGGAAGCAGCTAAATCTTTCCTTGATAATGTGCCAGTAGATGTGCAAATTAACAAATACTCTCAGGAAAGTCTTGAAAAAAACAGGAAAATTATAAGATCGATTATTTCCTGCATTGCGTTTTGCGGATTTCACGACCTAGCATTAAGGGGGGCAAGCTATGGTGATGGAATTCTGGAAGGGCTGTATAAGATGCGAATTGACGCAGGAGACACTATTTTAAAAAACCATCTTGAGCATGGAAAGAAAAATGCAAGTTATCGATCGGTTGACATCCAGAATGAGATTATCAGTATTTGTGAAGATGTTATTAAGGCCGATTGCATCAAAAATGTGAAGATGTCGCAAGCATATAGCATTTTAGCAGACGAAATAGCGGATATCTCTGGAAAGGAACAGCTTTCAGTTGGCATAAGATATTTTGATGAGGAAACCAGCAACATTGAAGAAGTATTCCTCGGATTTGCTGAGCTTACAGCCTTGGACGCTAAATCGATTGCCACGGCAATAAACGAATTCCTGACGAAAGAGGATCTCGATCCAGATAAATGCGTTGGTTTGGGATTCGATAGTTGTTCCACGATGTCTGGAAAAGAAGGTGGCGTTCAGGCTATTTTGCGTAAAAAATACAAGAAAGCACTATTTTTTCATTGCTCGTCACATAAACTCAACCTGGTAATCAATGATCTGAATGCTCTGCCGGAGATCCGAAATACAGTTGGAGCCATCAAAGATATAATTACATTTTTTCGTGAATCGGTTCTAAGATGAAAATTAATACCCAATATTCCCAAGCTGTGCGAAACAAGGTGGAGCGAGAAATACAAGAGCATCAGAGTTTTTAGAGAACTTTTGTCATTTAATGGAGGCACTAGAAACCCTGTCTCGAGATGACAATATTGCGACAAGGAAACATGCATATCAGCTCCATGCTGCAGGTTCCAAAGTTTCGTTTATTTTTAGCCTTGGATTGATAGCCAAATATTCCGCTCTTTTAGAACCAACAGTAAACGTGCGGTCTATAACAATTCCTTAGTTGGACTCAATTATAAATTCCCTAGAAATAAGGTTTTCTGAAGAAAATAGACCATCATTTACTTAGTCAAAACTACATCCTGCGCAAATGAAAAACATTTCTTTGGAACTTGAAGAGGCTTGCGAGGAATTTAAAAATTTTTACGGTGTTACAAATATCCAAAATGACTTTTGGAAAAAAATATGAGAGGAAAAACCAGAATCGGTCAAAATGAGTGTTGTCAAAACTGGTTGAGGATCAAAACCTGGTTGAGGAGCACCATGTCTGAAACCCGACTTAATGGCCTCGCTATGATGAGTGTACACAGGCAACATATTTTTAAAAACTTGGACGATTTTGTTAACAAAGTGACTAACGAATTCGCAAAGAACCTTAGAAGATTATGTTTCAATTGATTTTCATGTAAATATTTTGTTCGGTTTTTATTTTTTTTTAATTAAAATGTTTGTTTTTTGTCTTTAGTTCTTTCATGCTGCCCCTCCCTAGCTTACCGGCTGGCGACGCCCTTGTTGCAGTCGATTATTTGTAACTAAATCTAAACAAGGATAGTACACTTTATATAAAAAAATTGCCAAACTAGAGATTCAAAAAGTTTTTTCCTAATCTTAAACTCTAAAGTAAATCTGAAATAAATCTTCTATAGCAGTTTTCTGCACAAAATAGAAGTATATATCTCTGTTTTGTCAGGATTTATCTTCAAGTTATGTTAACTTGAGTAATCATTTATAGGTTTAAGATCCTCATTAGGAGATGGTTCATTGGGTCAAAATAATGCAAAACCTGTTTATCATCTGCATAGGACTGTGAATCTGAATTTGTGATTACCTGGAATATGAGCCTTAGAGGAAAAGTGGTATATGTCAGTATTTTTTAATTTTTGAGTTATACCATTAATTATGTTTCTACTGGTCTAATATATTCAGTCGAAAACTGGTATAAGTCAAAATTTTAACTTAGCTAAGATAAGAGCTTCCTAGCGTTATTCCTTTCAACATAATGGATTCCTTCGCTGGAATAGTGGTATAAGTCAAGGCACCACGCTGTTCCGATGTCGCGCCAGGTCCTATTAAACTCGCTTTTTCCTGTTTAGTCAGGTTTTTTTAGTGTTATGGTACATAGTGTGTAGATCAGTTACTGTAGCTAAGAAAAAAGATATGATAGAACTTCTTCAGTAGATTCCCCCGATTCAGCATCAGTTCTTCCTAGACTTACTGACAAAAGAAGATGCTGTTGACAGTGGTCCATTATCCGATTCTGATGAAGATTAATTTGTTTAATAACTTGTTCTTACTCTCCTTACTGTAAGTTTAGTATGCAAGATAAGTAGTAGTAATGTTTTGCTCTTCAAGCTCTATATTTTTTGAACACTTTTATCAGTAATAGATATCATAGTAAACATACTACAGCTATTATGTTTCTTTGGTTCATCAGTTTTGTGAAATTTGGTTCACTTTTACGAGGAAAAGTGATATAACTTTCCAAGTTATACCACTTTTCCGCTATGTTTTTGAAAAAAACTTGCTGGAAGAATGATATTGGGCGGCAAGAATGTAATTAATGGGCGCAATCAGTAAAAATGTTTACCATATGAAATTTTAGTACAGGGTTATTATAAATAGGTACAAAAAAGTAAAGAATATGTTACTGTGATTTTTTAATTCATCCAGATGCAAAATATCAATTTTCTAAATTTCTACTTTAAGAGAGTTAGACCACTTTTTATATAAGAAACAAAAGTGGTCCAATTATAGACCCATGTGGTACACCAGATATTACTGTCTCAGCAGAAAAAAAAATAAGAAAAGAAAGAAAAAGAAGTTTCATCAAAACCCAGCTATTTTTGTTTAGCACACATTAGTAGTCCAGGGAGACTAAAAAAACTACAATATCTTTATCCAATGTCCTTCTTATGTTGTCAGTTAAGTTCAAAAGAGCAGTAGTAGTACTATGTTTTGCCTAAAGCCTGACTGATGAACTGGAAGTAAATTATTAAGATTTAGATAACTTAATACTTGTGTGTGCATACTTCTTTTGAAAATTTTAGATAGGACAGGCAAGGGGCTTATAGGACAAAGTTCCTTCACAGCAGTTACTTTTCTGCCCTTTAAAACAGGAAGAATTATGGACTTCTTCCAGTCCTCTGAAAAATGGCCAGCTTCAAATTTACTATATGTGTCCAATGAGGTAGGATAGATAGATGAAGTTTTATCATAAAAAGTGTCAAATTTTAATTGCGAAAAGCATTAAATTTAATGGGACAAATATTTTTTTGTACTGAACTGGAATCTATCATGTTATGTCTAACTAATCTATCTAATCTAATCTATCTGCACTTTTAATTTAATCTATCAATTAAATTAAAAGTGCAAATTATCCTTAAGTTTATTTGTAATACAGAAAGTTGTTTTTGGTGACATTCATTTGATTTTTCAAATACACTAAAAAGGTAGTCATTTGCATGATCAGGACTAATAAAGTCATTCCCTATTAGAAGTTTTTGAACTTATATTTCAAATTTTTATTTCTCCAAAGCAACTTGTTTTTTTGCTGTTCCAAAAAGTTTAAATAGCCCTTTTTTCCCTTCAAATAGAAGTAAGAACAAAGTTTCGAGAGTGCCTATAAACTTCGAAGTTAGCTAATGATTTTGATTTTTTAAGTAACAATTTTTTTATATCTTAAATAACACACATATTTTCTAATAATTTGAATGCAAACTGTGAAACACACGTTTATTCACCAATACATCAAGAAAATGATTTCTTCTGAATAAATATGATTAATAAACACACAAATTTTGGCAAATAAACTGAATCAATTTAATCTTCTTATAAATGAATTTTTAATCTTTAACATAATTTACAAATATTTTAGTCAACAAACCTTTAAATATCAATAATCACAAAACACTCGAACCTCCTGTTCTCCGGCTCATTAATAATCTGCATGGCTGAATAAGTTATTGCCTTAACTTCTGTCCCCTGTGGATGCTTTCCTATAACAAACTCTTCTCCGTAACATTTGCACTTAATCCTAAACTCTTCCCCTGTTAAAAATTCTGTTATAACCAGCTTGGAACAGATAAGAAATGGATCACAGCTAAACAAAAATAGCAGTTCATCGAGGAAGTGATACAAGAGGTTTTCTAAGTCGGTGCCCTCAGCCTCTATTTCGTGACATTGCTTGATTTCTACCGATTGGATTTCGGTCATGTAGGAAAACATCGCTTGGCCGCATTGTTCGAATGCCTCTTTTAAGGTGTCGCCCCAAGAGTGAAGTCTTAAAATTTAAATAGGTTTGTTCCTAGTTAAATTAAAGGGAAGTTTTACTTACTGAACGTCAGCAGTATGGTCTAGATCTGCAACAAAAAAAAAGGGAGAAAGTAATTCATTGTGCAATATTGCTTAAATTAAAGGGCTTGCTACCTACATTCATATTTCACCGGGGCTAGTTCTAGCTCTTCTGGAGTGAATTCGGTCATTTTTATAGGTAATAAAAATGTCTGAGGTTAATAAAAAATTAAGTAGTACTTAAAATTGTCACTTTTAAAGGAGTTTTTAATGGAAACATATGATTTTTTAAGTGTTTAGTGCTTTTTTTCATAAAAATTAATAGGTTATGTTATTATTATTGTCAGTTGATATTGACGTCTGTCAGCCATGACACATTGGACATTTGAATGAAGTACATTAAACATTCCAAACTTGCCATAGTTGCCACTTCGTTACAAATGTTTTTAAGTTAATCTTCTTAAACTGTCTTAATAATTCATTGTTATAAAATGGTTTATTATTGGGGTTAAATTAAAACAACATTTACCACATATATAAACTAATTAAACAGAAAAGGAGCAATCAGTAATAATAATAAACCCTAACCTTAAAACTAACTTCACACCGATCAACTGTCAAAGTCAGCTGTTTTATGTTTTGACACATTCACCATTCAAAACTAATTTTCTTCAATACCCTTTCTGAATGGTAAAACTGAGACTTTCCTGAACAAAAGTGAAATGGTAGAGCCCGAGGGTAGTTTGTGGGGCTACCTGCCCTATCCGGCCCTACAAAACATCTTCCACCATTTAAATTATAAGGAGCTGATCAGCGCTGGAATGGTTTGTAAATTATGGTACCAAGCCAGCAGAAACGATCTACTGTGGAGGGATTTGTTCTATGATAATTTTTTAGTGGATAAGTCAGTTCCCGTAGTATCCGGTAAGCGGCAATACCATAAGAAACCATTAAAATTTATTAAAATATGATTTTTTTTAAGGTAAAACTTGGTATGAGGAATTTAAAAGACTCTCTTATAAGATCCCTATTGTCCAGACAGAGACCCTAGACGAGCACGCCAATCAGGTGTTGCACGTTAGTTTTTCACACAATGGACGTTATTTTGCCACTTGCTCTAAAGATGGTTATGTTACCGTAAGTGTAGATATCAAGGTTTCTTCCTCATTTAAAGTGAATCATTAATTTTCTTGTGTATTTTTAATCTTCTCTTTTAAGGTATGGAACGCAAACTATCCAGCTACAGTGAAATATAGCAAAAACATGAAACATTTTAAATGGAAATACACTCAGTACTCCCAGTTTAATGAGAGTGATACATTATTGTTGGTTTCTGGAGTACATTTTGGGACTACTCATAGCACTTCTGGAGAAATTGCTGTTTTTAATTTAGGTAAGTCATAGTTTTACTTTGTATTGTTATAGAGAATAGAGAATGTAGTACATAATAGAGCTGCACTATTCTGTTTGATAATCATTTATTTACAGGACAGTAGCTACATTAAAAATTTAAAACAAGTCAGGCTTATATGGTAATAATGTTTATTTGTAATAGGGATGGAAAATAATGTTGGTTTTGGAAATTTCTAATTCAAGCCTTCATTAGTTCAAGTACTTAATAAGAACCTTAAACCAGTTGCTGTTTTGCTAGAACTATGTAAGACCTTCGATACTGTGGTGCACCATATTTTATTTATAGACTTAAAAGAATTGGCATTTGATGTTCTAAATATTTTAAAATCTTACTTGCCTAACAGATATAAAAAAACCAAAGGATTCTGTTTTTGTTTCACATTTATATTAACACTATTTTTTTAATTAAGTAATTATATTGATGACACAGTGTTATTAGTAAGGAAATTCTATGGAATCCTAAGAGCACTAAAGTCAACTTCAGACAGAAATAACTTAAAAACTTCCTGAAATATTTTCATGAAACAAAAAGCATGTTATTCAGAAGAAAATTCTTTTTAAATGTTGTTTAAAGTTGAACATGATCCAAAATGTAGTTTTAGAAATATTGGACTTTCTTAGTTATGGGACTCTAAGAGCACTAAGGTCAACTTTAAAGTCTAGTAGCTTAAAAACTATTAGGAATATTCACGTAAAACAAAAAGCTTAAGATTTAGAAGAATAATTTCTTTAAATGGTGTTTAAAGTTCAAAATGATCCGAGATTTCGGTTCCAAGCACCAAGGACAACTTTAAAGTCCAATAATTTAAAAACAACTAAGTACCTTTCTAAATCCATAACTAATAGCCAATTTAAGTTATTTCACACACAAATGCTTACACATAAATAATTATAAAGGTTTTTTTAAGATTATTTTTTTTTTTTTGACAAATGGCTTATATGAAGATTAATAAAAATGTTAAATAACTTGCTTACCAATAAAATATCTTGATGTTGAAATTTTAAATAAAAAAACTAATTAAAAGTATTTACTATTTGTTAGTTAAATCAATCATCAATAATTATAGTATTTCATTTTGGGAACCTTTGGACAAAATTCAAAAGTATATTATTAAACTGATGCTTTTTATACCAAAGATATTTTCATCTGATTCATTATATCAAGAATCAAAGTTACTAAGGGAATTCAATTCATCATTCATCAAAGCTACAAAATGTTGAAAAGGTTGATAATAATATCATAAGGAGACATAAGAGTTTAAAAAAATTATATTGTTCCTCTTCTACATTTTACTGGTACACAATGGATTATATTGTATGATGGATTTAAATTGTTCATTATTCTACCTCTAAAAATAAAAATCCTGACTTACTTAAAGTCACAGAAATCGAAACGAAATGACAAATAGCAGTACTACATATTTCTTATTTGTTTTGAATTATTAATAATTTCTTTAATTCTTAATAGACTAGATAAGGTACTGTAAGGTTTATTGCTGGAAGAGCATACATTTCATTAAAAATTTAACATTCTTTGAAAGATAAATTTTGTTGTTGAAAGCCATAAAAAATCATGCCTGTTTCTCCTTAGATGGTTTCGAACTGCAATGCAGAGTAGTAAACAAACCTTATGATATATTTGGTACATGGTACAGTGACCAATACCTTTTATCAGGGGATTTACATTGGCTCGCCCATCTGGTGAGCAGCTCCCACTTGTGGCTGAACCGAGCCACCCAGGAGGCAGATTCTGAACTGGTCAGTCACCCCCCTGTTATTACTTTCGCTGTGTTTTATTAACTAGTTTATTCCAGGTTCCGATAACACACTATTTATTCCGTTTCTATAATAGAAACGCCAGCTCCCTCAGAGCTATAATGATAGCGAACTGTTTACCGAACTCTGAAAATGTCAGTTTGGAAGAGACCGAGTACTCGGGAGTGCCTGTTGATCAGGGAGTGATTTTCGAGCATGGTAATCCGGTTAGTCATAGGGATATGGGCAACAGCATGCCCAGTACCAGTAAGGTTCTCGATGAGATTCCCACGTTGAATCCGCTCAGGGTTAGTGACGATTTTGCCAATTTAATTTGGTACAATTCGGACTATAGGAAGGTGGAGGCGGAGCGGAACGAAGGGGCTGGAGACGACAGCGATTATGAGATGGATCAGGACGAGAATAAGGATGAGGGATTCGATGATGACGATCATTCGACTTCCAGTGATGAAACTGACGCTATGAATGATAAATATTTGATATTTACTACTGGGAATAAGACTTATACGCCTCATCAGATTGGTAAGTATGATGTTTTTTGTAAGGAAGTATTGCAGATATATAATTTGTTCCTATAATAAAGAAAAAAAAACATCTATGAACATATCTTTCATCATAGCGACGTAAACAGTAGGCGCAACAAAAAAAATATGTTTTTTTTCTGAAAACGTCTTAATTTTGAAAGATTTTAAATTCTCCAACGTAGAATATATCAGGAATCACACAAATATTGATTTAAAAAACCGCCTATCTTTTTTAGTAATTTAAGGTATTTTTTTTTTGATACACGGTACAGTAAAGCCTCGATAGTCCGGACTAATAAAAACGACAGTGATCCGGATTATTCCGGACGAAAAATTCGGATTACTGAAACATGATGTCTTCTTACATACATATATGTTTTTTATTAGGGAATATTATATGTATATAACTAAAAAATTGCCTACAAATATGTGATAAACGAGAAAAACATACAAATTAAAAAGATAAACTAAATTACATGTTTGCTATGTAGTAGGTACATCATAAAGCTAATTAAAAAAGTCTGTAATAACTCAGGTCTTAGGTTCGTTTTTAGAGGCCATTAATAATAGTCAAAATTCAACCTTTCTACATAGTTTATTTAACTATTCTGATCACAATATGGGTCGTATATTGACCGGACATTGCACTTGCTTACTTTGCAGAATTGCATAAAACTATAACGATAACAATTACCCTAGCATATTAATTAATTCTAATAATATACCGGATGATTTTATTTATATTAAAATTACTTCCTACTACATTACACCTCCCCCCGATAGTACATAATACATAATAATAATTATTATTATACATAATATATTATCAACTATATAATTATTAAATATATGTATATATCCTAAAAATTTAAACTACACAAAGTAAAGTTTTGTTCTATTTTTATGTACAATCGTCTCTTTATTATTTCTTATAATTTTTACATTTGAAGACAAATCCTCTATTACTAAATATGGACCCAAAAAACAAGGGTTAGAGAGTTTATCCCCTGTCTCGTTTTTAAGTAAAATTTTATCTCCTTTCTTATACGTTATGGGATTTTTATTTTTATCATACACTTCTTTCCGCTTTGACTTGGAAATATTTAAGTTTTTTCTTGCATCTTCGTATGCTTTTTGAAGCCTGTATTTTAGTTCTATGGGGTAGTTGTCAAAATTATAAATAGGGTCGATTTCGTTATTTAAGTTACTTGGTATGTGACATTTTCTTCCAAATACCAATTCAAACAGGGTATATTTAGTTTCCGAATGTACAGTCGTGTTATAAGAGAAACACCAGTATGGAATCCATTCATTCCAAGCAGTGGTATTATCGATTGTTTGTGTTCTAAGATATGCCCCCAAAACTTTATGTGAATTTTCCAACGCGCCTATACTCTCATGGTGATAAGCCGTCGACTGAATTTGATTAATTTTTAAAATATTAGCAATTTCAGTCATTATGGATGAGATAAACTCGGTACCTCGGTCAGTAGCAATTTCTGTCGGTATACCGTACCTAAGAATAAAATTATTTACAAAACTTTTAGCAACACTTATTGCGTCTTTAGATTTTAATGGATATGCCTCAACAAATTTTGTCAAATCGCATTGAAGAGTCAAAATATATGAGAATCCATTAATATCTGTTGGTAATGGGCCTACCAAATAATCTAAAAATACCTTTTGAAATGCAAAATTAGCAGTAGTCGTGATTGCCATAGGCTCTTTAATATAGTGATTAGAATGTTTCATTTTTTGACAACTATCGCATCTTTTTACAAAAGTTTGAACATCTTTATACATACCTGACCAGTAGTAGTATCTTTTTAAATTATTTACCATTCTATTAATACCTGCATGACCGCTCGTGGGAAGTAAATGAAAGTCATTTAGTATTATTCGTTTTTCATCATTGTCGACAGTTTTTCTTACGCCTCGAATTACATATATACGGGGACCGGTCCAACTTTTATCTTTTACTTTCTTTAGTATGTCTTCTATTATAAGCGCATTATTTTTATTCTTTATTATAACTAATTCGCGAATATCTGACTTATTACTAATATTAATCAAATCTCTCAACATTTCGTCTCGCGCAAATGTCGATCGAGTATTTTGATTAAGATAAATAGCAGCGTGCGTAGGAACAAAATAAAATTCCCCTGAGCTTAGTGTTATATGATTTCTAAGCTGATTTATATTTTGTAAGGACGTCGGTATTAATTCAATACTATTTTCAGGTCTTTTTAAAACTCCTACAATATCTAGTTGATCAGGTCAATTATTTGTAGTCGTTTTGTAATTTTTGCTTGTTTTACTTTTTCTTGGTTTTTCATAAAAGCCATATCTTTAAGTCTTCGAAGAACAAGAATATCATGCAATGGCACTCGATTTTCTTCAGCCCACTTTAAGCACAAATTGAAGCCCTTCACAGCTTCATCATTTTTGACTCCTTTCTCTCTTCCCTGATTTTCGTCATCGTCTTCACATTCTTCGCTGCTGCTATAATGCATTTCGTTGCTTTCTATCTCATCTAATACCAAGTTGTCATCATTTTCAATCCAGTTATTCACTTCGTTAGGATTTATCTCGTTTTCACTTAGTGTTTGGAGCATAGTCGAAACATCCGTTAAAGCTCGTAGCTTTTCCTGTAATTGCTTTAGCGAAATCAGATCATCGGCTTCGTATTCTAAATCATTACCAAAAACCGTTCCTTTTGGAATTACTTTTTCCCAACATTTTTGTAAAACCTCTACAGTAAGTTTTGACCATGCATTGCTCAGTAAGTATGTTGCAGTTTTGAGATTTAAGGTATTTAATACCTGGATAACATTTTCTTCATTTTGTGATAAAATGAGCGCCAAAAGGCTCTTACGGTAAAACAATTTAGTTAAACTTTATGGCATTTCGATCCATGGGTTGCAGCAATGCTGTGCAATTTGGTGGAAGAAAGATTGTTTGGAAATGGCCATCCTCACTTCTCAGTTCTTCTGGCGATCCATGGCTTGAGGCATTGTCAATGATTAAAAGAGCACGTTCAGTTAGATTTTGGCTTCTTAAATACTCTTGTACTTGCCTAATAAACGAATTATGAAATCACTCTTTAAATATTGCAGATGTCATCCAAGCATTGCAGGAATTTTTGTACCTACGGGTATGGGTACATTTTTAAATGCTCTGGGATTTTTTGCTTTTTTAATGACGAGAATTCTCAATTTGTGAGAAACATCTCCATTTACACATGCCAGGAAAGCAACCCGCTCCTTACTTATTTTTCGTCCCGGTGCTGTCTTTTCTTGAGAACGAACAATTGTTTTTTCCGGTAACATTTTCCAGTACAACGCTGATTCATCAGCATCGTAAACCTGCGTAGGAATTAAATTGAGGTCTTTCATTTTCTGTGCCAACATATTTTTATAAGGCTCAACAGCAGTTTCGTCATTGGATAATTTCTCACCACAAATTTTTAAAGCTCTCAAACCATGTCTTTTTCTGAAATTTGCGATCCAACCTCGACTGGCTGCAAAATTCTCATTTCCATAAACATCGTTGTAGATTTACTTTGCTTTGGCTGCTAAAATTTCATATGATATGGGAATATGTCTGGAACGTTGCCTGCAAAACCATTCGAACAATCGCTTTTCCATTCTGGGATATTCAGGTTTTCTTAGTTTTCCTAGCTTGTGGTACGCTATCACAACCGCTAATAAAACTAAAAATAAAATACAAAACATTAGTAAAAATAAAACGTTTTTATAAACCTTGGCACATACCTTTTAATGTGCCTACATCGTATTCACTAGCTAAGGCTTTTCCACTCACGCCACGTTCTAATCTGTTCAGTATATCAAGCTTTTGTTTTAAAGATAATGTTTTATGCTTTCGTCTTGGAGCCATATTCCCCAGAATTGGTGTAGGAAGGCCAGGAAGCAATAAGTGTCGACTGTAATACCTATGTAACGTTAAAAATTAAACTTTCGCAAACTACCAATCAATTTAAACTTGTCAAAGCCTGCAAAACGGCTGAAAACAGCGCCATCTGGATTATCGCATACAAGCGAATCCGGACTCTAACGTACATAATAGCGGTAAAATTCGTGTTCGGACTACTGAAGCATCCGCGAGAGTAACGCATGTCCGGATTATCAAGGCTCTACTGTATTCAAATTAAAATTAAAATTGGGATTCCTAGGGACGAAACGCGCATATCTCTGAAACCAAGAGAGTTAGAGATGTAAAATTTAGAATATAGCTTCTTCGAATAAATTTATTCGACACCTATTTCAGGGTTTTACCCAAAAACTTTAAAAAATAGAGATATTAGTCTTGGAAGTTGAAAAAAAATCTTTAAAAAATTTGGGATCTTAAGGAACGAAGTGCTCATATCTCTGAAACTAACAGAGTTAGCTACGTGATATTTCGATCAGATTCATGATGATGTTGAATATATAAGCATCATTTATATTTTGAGAGTTATACAAAGAATACCACTCAGTCATGTTTAGTTCTGTTCGTATGTCATTGTAGTCTGCCCGTTTAAAGTTTCGATATTGCTTTATTTTGCAATTTCTTTACAGTGAGTAGAAGGACATTCAAATAGAAACTTAGAGGAGGGGTGGTTAATGTTCTCAGGTAACAATTATCACATTAAAACAAACTATTATTAAAAAATTGATTAGAAAACACCAAATCCAACAACTTGGAATTTGGATTAACCACGTTATTGTTAGTCTCAAGCGAAGTGACTGTTAAGTCAATCTCCACATCCTTTTTTGAACATGTGAATATTCGATTTCATCAAAAAATTGAGTTTCTTTATGTGTCTATAAATGCTTGATGCAATATGGTGTCAGAAACAATATCAAAAAAACAGTTATCAAGTGAGAGCTTTAACTACTTTAATTTCGTTCTACAACTTTGAATATTTTGAACATTAACAAGGAAGGCATTTTTAAATGTAGGAATCTTTAGATATTTTTAGTTATTGATATGCAGAATCAATACTGAGCCACTCTTAACGCCCTAGTATTAAACGTATGAAAGCTTAAGAACCTTTCAGTCTAATCTAAGTCTTCTAAAAGGTTTCAAACGGATAAAACCCTTCGTTTTCCCGAAAAAAATGGACCTCGGACCCTCGCTGAAGGAACGTCTGATCCTTCAAGAGCAAAGAAAGGAGCAAAAACGTTCGGCCAGTCCTTCGCAAGACCCGGACTGGTTGGATTTCGATAAAGTGGCGGACAAGTTCGATAAAGTCGATCATCTGATCGATCTGCACGGCCATATCGTCGGAATGGGACTCAGTCCGGACCATAGGCATGTCCCGTAGTGATAATTTAACACTACTTAGTGTCTAAACCATCAAATGTTTACAGATATTTGTATGTGAACAGTCGTTCTTGGCCAGAGAACTACGTCATAACGAACCCGTTAGATCCGCCCCCTATAGCGCAAGAAATCGACATCCACGTCATCGATTTGGTGACCCTGAAGCAGGTGGGGACGATGCTTAGGGCCCATAAGGCCTACACCCCGAATCACGAGTGTTTTTTTATATTTTTGGATGTTTGCAACGAGTATGTTGCCAGGTAAGTGTTGGCCCCCAAGTAGTTTTATTCCTCTTTAACAATAAAATCTTTGTTTAGTGGTGCGGAGGATCATCACGGTTACATGTGGGACAGGCATTACGGGATCTGTCTGGCCAAATATCCGCACTTGGACGTGGTCAATTCGGTGGCGTTCAATCCGAAAGATCCCGAGATGTTGGTCACGACCTCTGACGATTTTAAAATTAAAATTTGGAGGTCCAGGTCGAAGGTGAAAGAACTGGGATTGGACGTGCGGGATTTTCCTAGGGGGATCGAGCTTAGGAAGACGGCCAAGACTAAAGGTGAGTCTTGAGTGGAAAATTAGTTACGATCCTATTAGTTTTTATAAATAATATAACCTTCATAAAATACCTCAGGGTTATTTTCCGGCAGACCTCGACTTCAGAAATTTTGATATTCTTTCCGTCTTTCGTTTTTATGGATACAGTGTGTCCAAGATAAGGATGTCTACCATGGGGGATTTTGATAAATAAAAGAGATACGAAGATGGTTAAATTAGAAAAAAAGTTGCGCATTTTCAAGCCTAACAATATGCCGTTTAGAAAGTTTTAAAATTCCGAGATATGCCCGAGATAAAACCAAAATTTGCTGTTTTCGATTAACAGGATGGTGTCCCACCCCATTTTGCGTGGTGTGATTCATAAATGTGATATGATACATAACTTTTTTAATTTAAATGGAACACCCTATATTGTATTGCATTTTTGGATTGCTTTAAAAATTCTACATACCTTTTATCAAGCATCGTCTATACCAAAACTTACCCGTTTGTGAGATATTTAATATTTTATCAAAAAATCGACGTTTGCACGTCTCCACAAAAACAAAAATAATTCACTCATTTGGGATCCTACAAGCCAAATCTTTTATAGGTTGTTAGTGCATACTTACACTTACTTTATGGTCCTATGAGAATTTGATAATATTTTACAGGGTGTTCGCAATACTCTATCCAAAACAAAAAAATGTAAACAACTATATCTTATTTTTTTCAAATGGAATAACCCATATTTTAAAATGTTCACAATGTGATAAGCTTTCTTTTTTGTTAAGCATGTCCTATACCTATCTGTAATAGTTATCGAGTTTTTTACACTTTTTCCTAATGTCGCCCTTAAAATCCACAATAGTCGCGTTTTAATTTAAAAGAAGTTTGCTTAGTTGGCAATGGAAATAAGAATTGCACAAATATCAAGCAATTACTTTGACAGAAGATTTACTGTTTGGGTGCAAGTGAGAAAAATTGTTTACTGGCAAGCAGAGTTTATGCACAGAGATATCCGGATGCGGAACGACATCCAAATCGATTGGCATTTGAAAGACTAAAGGAGAAATTTGAAAGAACTGGAAATTTAAATTATGAAATGTCACAAAGACAAAAAACAGGGGCAAATCCACAAAATGAAATGCTTGTTATGCAAGCCCTAGTAGAAAATCCGCATGTCTCTTGTAGGCAAATTGAAAGGCAGTTGTACATTAAAAAATCCACTGTTAATAGAATCACCCGGAAACATACATTTCATCCATATCACGTACAGCTTGTACAAGAATTAAGCGATCAAGATTTTGCTAATCGCCGAAACTTTTGCCGCTGGGCTTTGCATCAAATCCAACTGCAACAGGACTTTTTTGACTTTGTGTTGTTCACTGATGAAGCGACATTCCATAAAAATGAATTTTTAAACCGACACAACTTCCATTATTACAACGATGTAAATCCAAGGCATGTGATACCACTGGATCATAAACATATATGGTCACTTAATGTATGGGCTGGTATCATTGGGACAAAGCTTCTTGGACCATATTTCTTTGATGCGGCAGTGAACGGTCAGAACTTTCTACATTTTTTGCAAAATAAATTCGAAGAAGAGCTGGATGATTTACTGTTACAAACAGTAAGACGACCATTTTTGAAATAAATGGATTGGCAGGAGAGGACCAGTTGCTTGGCCGGCCAGATCTCCTGACCTCACAAAACTCGATTTTTTCTTGTGGGGGTTTGTGAAAAAATCGGGTTTATTAACGGCCTGTTACCACCAAAAACGACATGAAGTAAAGAATTCGGAATGTTTTTTAAGAAGTAACTAGAGAAATGTTACAGAAAGTAAGCAGTTCTTTTGTTAAACGAATTCGTTTGTGTGATCAACACCCGGGTGGGCATGTCGAACATTATTTATAGTTTAATGTACATACCTTTTTGGTTTAGTCATTTGTTGTTGTTATTGTTCACAATTTTATTTTTTTTTATTTAAGGAATATTTTTTTGTTAATTTTTCGATTAGTTTTAAGATTTTATTATTTGGTAAATTTTAAACAAAATTTCTTTTCGGTACATTTTGGTATCATTAAATTTGTTGTAATTTAATAAAATGCCAAATTTAAAAATGCTTTTCAATCCGTTTCGTTTACTATTTACTATTTAAGTTTAAGGTTTAATAAATTGTTTTTTTCAAACGTTTTTAAAAGTTTAGCAAAATCTTTATCAGATAATTCTTGCATAATCTGTAGGTACCTACATAAAAACATGTGATTCTGTTTACAGTGGATTTTTGAATTATCTAACTGTGCTTGCCAATAAACAGTAAAGTTACCTCAATTGCATCCAAACAGTTGAAACAGTAAATCATTTTCACCATATCCTCTTTCGAAAAACTCATTTTTAGTGCAAAAATGTTTCGCTTTAGTGATAAACTGACAACACTAAATCTTCTGTCAAAGTAATTGCTTGATTTTTGTTCAATTGTTATTTTCATGGCCAACTAAGCAAACTTCTTTTAAACTAAAACGCGACTATTGTGGATTTTAAGGGCTTATCACATTGTGAACATTTTAAGATAAAAAAATTATGGGTCATTCCATTTGAAAAAAATAAGATATAGTTGTATAGATTTTTTGGTTTTGGATGGAGTATTGCGAACACCCTGTAGAATATTATCAAATTCTCAAAGGACCACAAAGTAAGTGTAAGTATGCACTAACAACCTACAAAAGATTTGGCTTGTAGGATCCCAAATGAGTGAATTATTTTTGTTTTTGTGGAGACGTGCAAACGTGGATTTTTTGATAAAATATTAAATATCTCACAAACGGGTAAGTTTTGGTATAGACGATGCTTGATAAAAGGTATGCAGAATTTTTAAAGCAATCCAAAAATGCAATAAAATATAGGGTGTTCCATTTAAATTAAAAAAGTTGTGTATCATATCACATTTATGATCCAAAAATATTTTTATGTTATGCACCTTAGACAGTAAAGTAACTTTGTATAAAAAAATTTTTTTTTGTATGACTGTATAAGTAGCTATCGTCCGTTATCGCACTAATGGGACACCCTGTATAATCAGATTGTACACTATAACGTGTCTTGAAGATGTCCTAGGAAACGTCGGCATTTCTTTTGGAACTAAATTCGTTTTTATTGGAAACCTGAGCTTCCTACACTTTCTGTGTACTACATTTTTTTTTAGGCGTTACTGGGAATGAGAACAATGTTTAATGTATCCAGGATTCAGAATCATTCTTTTATATAGAAATAAATTTTCATATTTTGCAGGATTTCACAGTATTTTTTAAACTTTTCCACACTCTGGAGTATTTTTTATGTGCTCCAGGGATTGCAAATAGTTTTTTATATGTTCCGGGAAGTTGGAGTAATTTTTCATACATTTTAGGATTTTTGTTCGATTACCCAAATCCTTTTATTATAATAAAAACCTCTAAAAAAGAAATTAATTGTTAAATGAACGCTTCTGAAGCAAATTACAGGAATTTTCCAGGCAGTTCAAATACTCGAGTCAGATTGTTCAGCTTCAATTGTCTGGAAGAAATTTAAACTTCTGTAAGACAGTCCTTTTTTCAAAATTTGCCAATTACGATTCTCCAGATAAACCTTTTCTGGTTTTTGGAGATTTAAAGGTCTAAAAAAAGTGATATTTTTTAAATAAAACAAAAATTTTTATTTAGAAATACTAACTTATAGGAACTAAGTGCCTGATAAAATTATAAGAATTTTCCAGGCAATTTAAATAATAAAGGAGAGGAGAAAGTAAACTCAAAGTCCAAGTCTCATCAATCAAGCGTCTATTTAAAGGTTACGCGTTTCGCCGCATTAGGGCATCATCAGACCTAAGTAAAATTAACAAAATTAAATAATACGGAGCAGAACGCTAATTAACAGAAAAGACATACCTATAATAATATATAAATACAAAAAACTGCACACTGACTCACACTAACATAAAAATAAAATAAGTTTATACCATCGTGTATCGTTATTGACTAAAATATGAATTATAAAACGCCAAATATCACCTCCAGTAAATTCTTTACATATTATTTTATAAAGAATGAAAACAAATACAATTATGAAAGAAAAAAATATACAAAAAGGTTTTTCAAAAAATATAGGTATCGAACCAGAGACCATTGGATCTAAAGTCCGAAGCATATACCTTATCGCCAAACCGGGGTAATGATGTAGCATGCGAGTAATTACGTTATATGAGACAAGATTAAAATTTTTTATTGGAGATTATTGAAAATTAGATTAGGTTCGAAATTGAAGATATCATTGACACAATTTAATATTGGGCTTCTTTTAGCTCTTGTAATCTCCAGCTTTTCGAGGAGATCTAGTTTTTTACCCTTTCATGTAATATAGTTACACACTCATGTAATATAGTTACATCATCCGACACCGAAAAGTTATGACCAGTCGATAAAAGGTGATTTGCAAAGGCTGACTTTGTTTCTTTAATATCGGTGTCCTTACAATTGTTGAAAAGACTTAAATGTTCTTTTACCCTAGTGGAAATTCTCCTACCAGACTGACGCTTGATTGATGAGACTTGGACTTTGAGTTTACTTTCTCCTCCCCTTTATTCATATACTTAAGTCTCTTTGGGAATGATGGATGATTATTTTGAATTAATTTAAATAATGTTTTTAATACTTCCAGGTACTCCCAGAAGTCACCTGTTACATGTCAATGTTAAATGTCGTTTTATTGATTTTTCCCTACAAACTGCAGAGAATCAAAGTGAAAACTAAAAAAGAATACAAATTGTTGCTCAGAATACCTACAGAAACATAAATCATAGAAAATGACATAAGTAAATAAATAAAAGGGCATGGATCTTACACATACTTACTACAAAATAAATATAATTCAATATCGCAATTTTTTTTTATTGTTGTACCATCATTAAAAAATTGGTTTGGACATTCTACATTAACCTCACTAGTGATTGTGATGATGATCTAACTGGTCCTTTTATATGAAGAAGACAGTTTGAAAAATAGACAATTTTCAAGAGGATAATGTTTAACTATTCTCATTAATAATATTTCACCTAAATGCGTAAACAAGTTATAGAATCTTGTGGTCAAATTTTTGTGTACTTTACTAATACTATTTTACAGTAAAAATCCATGTTTTTCCGAGCCATAACCCTAATGTAACTTTTTCTTCCAGGTAATACTAGTAAGGACAAAAGTAACGCCTACTCACCCCACAGGTCTAGATAATAAACTAATTATTTAAAAAGAAAAAAAAATAGTTCGTTTTTGTTGTAAATAAAATTAAATTATTACTATGTACCATTAAATTTTGCTTGTGGTAAGATGCGCTTTTTGTTCTGAGGATAAGTATTAAATTTGTAACATACATGATTTAGCATCCCATAATAAACTGATGTAGGTAATAAGGTTTATATGTCATCGCATTATAACTCATATATATCTCTCTCTCTCTCTCTTATCTATAGTGAAAGGTGCTTATTTGGAAAATTTGTATTTTAGTAACGTTGAACCTAAAGCCATTTTTTATAATAGGAATGAGGGTGTTACAGAATTG
This sequence comes from Anthonomus grandis grandis, assembly GCF_022605725.1. Taxonomy (NCBI): domain Eukaryota; kingdom Metazoa; phylum Arthropoda; class Insecta; order Coleoptera; family Curculionidae; genus Anthonomus; species Anthonomus grandis. Next base: position 8,954,688 of record NC_065558.1, read on the forward strand.
TTGGTCCACGTGAAAATCCGACTTTCATAAGCAAAAAAGTGCAGTTTTATTTAATATTTGTAATTTTTTTTTCAAGTGATGGTAATTGGGTAAAATCCTTTTTTCCTCTTCTACATTGCTATTGACATAAGTCTGTCACAAGGTAAATGGTACTACTTCTATGCCAATGCTTTCTGTAACTACATAGTCTTATTTCATTTAAAATGCGACGTTTTGGCTTTAAGTGGTCATCATCCATTTAATTTTTTCACTTTTTCTTCTGATTCGGCTGTAAGTTGAAAACCACTGAAAGCTGTAACGTCGGATTGTAAATAAACGATTTATTTTTGTTTTCTTAAACAATTTATGCATAATTTTGTTAAATGTGTATAAAATCATTCTAGATTTACCTACAGGAATTTCTGATTCGGATTTTTCTGTTTCACCACCAATTTGTGACACCTTGTACAGGGATGTGATCAGTTATAAGGCATAACTCACTATGTATATTATATTTATTTTTGTTTGTTAAAATATAATAGGAACTAACACGTTATAATTTGCAAGCGATTTGTAGTTTTTCTTTTTTGTGAAATAAATTACTGTGATCTTACATTAATTATGTTTCATTTACCTTTCTTAACATGCTGTCAAAAGCAACATAAATGCCTCCAAGTCATAAAATCCTCGACATTACCACCGATCTCTCTAAAGCATTTGACACTGTAAAACTTTTGTGTTACTCTTTAATTGTTTTAAAATAATATATACTTTGCTCAGAAAAATGTGAAAATGAATTTTATGAAGATGAGAATGATTTAAAAGTGTATGAAGAAAAATTACAGAATTCAAAGAAAAGATTTGTTATTGGAGTAATAGTCAGATATTCGAAAATGGTGTTACGGCAGCATAAAAAAGTTCTCTCTTTACCTAGAAAACACTAACAATCAGAATGATGTTTTAAGCAATAAGCTGCAAAAAATGATGACGAAAAAAAAAACTTGAGAAAACTAAAAATGAGTTCGAACGAAAAATCAATTGAACGAATTAAGCACATTAAAAAAGAACTTAATAATTACTATTATTACTCTGAAGAAACAAAGTATTGCTCGTGTAAATGATGTTAACGAATTACAAATAAAATTGATGAGTTAATTAACGGATCTAAATGAGTATCTCAATTAACACTCTGGAGGAAGACGATAAATCTCTCAAAATGAGTCACATGCAAAGTGTAAATAATATTGAGCATTTACAGCATTTTCCACTCAATCCATTGCTTAAAACCAAGAAAATTATTTTCAAGTCATGTGAACAGAAAATCAGAGTTTCAAAAAATTCTCATTAATTGGGCGAGCAAACTATTTTGGGGATAAATCAGAGTTTGAACAGATTTGAAGGTCAGTGTACAATCTTTTGTTAATCCAAATGCCTACCAGCAGCAGGTACTGGAAGATCTTTATGGCCTAGCTAAAGATCTTTGTGCGATAGTGGAATGTGGTGGCACAAATGACTTAAAGAGTAGGAAATATCCACAGATAAAAGTGATAAATCAAAAAATTAAAGAATGTCTTCAGACTAACAATTTGTTCCTATCTGCAACATAAACAAAAAATCACGCGAACAATAAAAAATTTTATGCAGATTTGTAAGTATAATAAAAAATTGTATCAGTTATCAAATGTCGTAAACAGATGTACTGAAAATTGTGTGTTATTTCTTAATATTTGTGTAAAGTTGATAATAGTAATATTTCTTGATGGTTATTGCGTGAAATAATTAAAGAACCCCTTATCGTTAAAAAAAAAGACACTGTTTTACGAAAATATCAAAGAAGCATTAACATCAGACTATGAGCTAAATCTTGATTATAGTAATAATAATTTGAGAAATAAGACAGCCAATATGGAAATTCCAAATGAAAAAAAAAATTTCAATATATTAATGTGATCAAGGAAATAACTTAGACAAACTGGGGATTTATTATCAAAATGGTAGAGGTTTAAAAACTAAATAATTCGGTTTATAATTAAGAATTCAATTTTGATAGGTATAGTTGTTTCTAGAAGTCAGGCACAGGGATGTATTATTAGCCTTAAATAAAGAATTAAAGGCTGAAACTTGTGATATTTTTGGATGAAAATCTGTGTATCAGTCTTGACGATAATGATTTTATGTTTGCAGTAGTTGTTTATTTTGCACCTAATTATAATGTTGACGTTTACCTTAGATTTTACTATTGTGTTGAGTTCAAACTTTTAAATTATAAGTGTTTACTTTTAGAATATTTTAATTTTCATGATATGGCCTTTAATGTTCGTAGTGGTGCCTATCTTGATTTTAATAGTTTTTTGGCTTACACAAATTTTAACCAAATTAACACTGTACATAATGTTTTTGATGTCCTATTGAATTTGGTTATAATAAGCCCCCAGTTACAGAGATCTAGTGTAGAGATTTATGATGCCCCATTCATTATTGCTCGTCGATAAGTACCGTGCTGTGGGTTGTAATCAGCCTTAATAAAATTATGAAAAGAAGGAAAAAAACTGTAATTGGTGTGATATTGACGAATATGTGACGGAATTTTATGCAATTTAAGAATGGAATTTTATGGAGTTAATAATGTTTTTGTGTCCCTATGGCCACCTAAATAGGGAAGGGATTTCCAGTTTGGTATAAAGGTGAAATTATTAGGCTGCTCAAAGAAAAAGATACAATCACAATCAATAGACTACTTGTCTACAATCTTCAATATATCCAAAAGTTTGGCGTTTAAGCAAAGTAATACCATTATTGAAAAAAGGTGCCACCAGTAATGCAAAAAATTATCATGTAGTTACCATTCTCAAAAGTTTTTGAATTGGCTTTATTTATACTGTATATGATGAAGTTAAGTTCAACATATCTGAGCATCAACATGGATTTTTATCTATGAAGTCAACTTTTTGTCAGTTTATTCACAATGCTCTAAATGACAAAGTTAATGTTATTTATACTGATATCGCGAAGACATTGGATAAAGCACAGCAACATTATAAAATCTCTTTACGAAAACAACGTGACTATTAACTTTATTTATTTATTTCAATCATATTTGTCAAATAGGCAAACATTTGTTGAAGTGAGGGGTACCAAGTTGATATCTATCATAGTACAACTGGAGTCCAATTTAGGACCTTTTCTTGTAACCCTGAAGCTTTTTTTTGCTGATGATTTAAGTTATACGTGGGGATTGGACTGTTCAGACTGGTGTATTGCAAATGCAACTTTCTTCAATAACAAAAAAGGTTCAATCAATTCAAAAGGATCAATTGTCAATATGGTGAATAAAACACACAAACCAATAGGCTTCATTTGTCAGATCTACTAAGCATTTTAAATGTGGAGTTGTCTGAAGTTGTTGGACAGTCTGGTATTACCAAAGTTGGAATATGCTAGTATAATTTGGTCCCCTAAGTATGAGGTTTTGATTAAAACCATTGAGCGCGTACAGATAGAATTTCTTAGGTATATCTTTTTAAAAAGTTGGGGTATGACCACTATTTACTTTTACGTAAATCTCATAGATTAACTTTGGAAAATCGGCGGTTCAGAACGGGTCTTATGTATCTCTTAAAAATATTAACCAATAAAATTGATTCCTCTGAAATTCTTTCCATTGCCGTTCTTTATAAATGTTAGAAATACCAGACAAAGAAAGATGTTTCATTTAAGCCCCTCTAGAACTAATACTTGCCATCATTTTAATATTTATACGTGTGATTTAGAACCTTTAGATTTAAATAAATTCACCAAAAATTATTGACGATAAACTTCATGCTTCTCAGACTCAAGCCTATGTATTTTAAGTCGCCCTTTGTTAACATGAGAAGATAGCTTGGAGTTATTCTTTATTTGGTATTGTAAGGTTTAATTGTTTTTGTTGCATTTGATCGTACACATTTGCCTTTATATATATTATTGTGTTGGCCCTTGGGCTGTTGATACTTAATAAATAAATACATTTTTGTTCTGATTTATTGATGTCAAAGGCTTTAGTTTCCAACACCTAAATGTCCTAATAATCCTATCAAGGTATGATTATGAGTGACTTAGGATTATGAGTGCATCTATGCACATAAAAACCAACAAGAATACATTATCAATAATAATGCTTATCATAGTCATGACACAAGACACACAGTAGCGATATAAGAATTAATTTCCTAAGACTTCAAAGAACTCGTTTCTCATTTAATTGTTGTCATGCACCTTGAATTGTTGTTATGAGCTATGTGTTTTATTAAATTTTATTGTATGTTTTATTTATATTATGCATTTTTCACTTGATAATTTATGTATGAATTAATTACTCGTAATATATACAGTCAGTCAAAATGAAACTCGTACACCTAAGGTTTTTTTTACATTCTGTACAAATAACGTGCAAAATATTTCCAACTATATATATCTGCAATCAGCATAAAATGTTAAAGTTGTTGAGCAAAAATATGCAAAGAATGCATGCTAAGCATAAAAAAGTAAAAGAGATAAGAAAATGTTATGGTCAAAATGAAACCCGTATATCATATTTACTTTACAATAACATTAATATTATTTATAGTTAGCACTTGGTATTAAGAGCATCTGTTACTTTTAACACTCCTGTGTAATTTTTAATAGAGTTTAATTAATTTTTTGTCCTTTTACCAAAAATGTTTAATTCGTACGACGAACGTTGGATCCTCAGGAAAGTTGCGGAAAACCCGAAAATATCTGCACCGAAGTTGGCAAAAGAAATTGAGAAATATTTACGAAAAACAGTTAATCCTCAAACAGTCAGAAATTTTGTGGCTCGAAGAAAACCTTGGATCAGTAAGCTAAATAAAATCAAGAGGTTAAGCTTCGCTGAAGAACACAGAGACAAAGATTTTTTTATTTTGGAAGGACGTAATTTTTACAGATGAGAGTAAATTTTGTATTTTCGGATCAGATGGACAACAACGGGTGTGGAGAAAGCCCAATGAATCTCTCAAAGAACAAAATCTACGAGCCACAGTAAAGCACGGAGGTGGTTCAGTCATGGTCTGGGGGTGTATGTCAGCTGCAGGTCCTGGAAATCTACATTTTATAGAGGGTATAATGGATCAGAACATGTATTTGGACATACTTAAGCAGAATTTAAAGGCAAGCGCCCGAAAATTCCGAATTGAAAAAAAATTTAAATTCTACCAGGACAATGATCCAAAGCATAAGGCACAGAAAGTAAAGAATTGGTTGCTCCATAACTGTCCAAACGTATTTGAAACTCAAAGAGCAATTAAAAGTAGTGAATCAAGAAGAGTGGTCTAAAATATCACCCGAATATTGTGAAAAATTGGTGCGATCAATGCCCAATCGTTTGGCAGATGTTATAAAAAATAAAGAAGTACCAACAAAATATTAATCTCTTTTTTATGTTTTTTTTCCTGTATATTTTTAATGGTATAGTTTTAATGTTTTGACTGACTGTATTTCTGTAATTTGGTTTCATTTTGTTACAATATAAAGATTTATTATTATATGTTTGCATTACTACTTATGCTACTTATCGTGGTTAACTTTAAATTAGTTTGTAAATTACTAATAATAGGGTATTTCGTTATAATAAAATTCTCCATGGAGCCTTTTTGGGTACAACTATTCTCAAGCCTAGTTAAACATAAATTCAGTATTTAAACCTAAAATGAATAAAAGACCAAAATAAATGTTCATATATATTTCTTTAATAATAGTTATCAACAGATGCCCACTGTTCGGATCATTGACAATAATTAATTTGATATGCCTCCATGCGGGAGTATCAGTCTAAAATTATTTAGGCACGGTATACAATAAACGTCTTACCAACCAGCTATGTTCTAAATTAAGTGTTACTTTACAGTGTTAACGATTTTCTAAACATTCTTTTAATAAAAAAGTTAAAATTCCTTAGGGCTAGCGGGCATAGGAAATTTGTATTGGTGTAGGTAGTATTTTCTTTTTTTATGTAAGTACAAGAAAGACCGAGAGCAAACGATTTAAAAAAAATATATGCAGTTTCCTGATTACCCTGCTTTTTTGTTCATTAAAATTTCGGATGAGTATATACACATGGAAATTAAAACCCAACAAAAATATTTACAAAATTTACATTCGTTTAAAATTGGAAACAATCGGGTTCTGTACAAAGTTGAAAATATTGCAAATTGACTACCTTCGTTCTCCTAGTTCAAATTCACCTATACATAATCGAACATAGCGTGTTTGGTTTTACAGTCATTTAACATTAAACTTTCTAATCAACCAACAATATAAAAAACAGTGCATTATTTACTTACAAAGTTAGAAATCCATAAATTGAAAATAACTCAACATATTATGTTTACCACTTATGTTCGTTTAAAGCAACGAATCCGATTATTTTAAAGAGTTTCATACATAACACAGTTCTAAGGCGTCCGCGATTAAAGGTCTCTGTCACGCCCGTACCGCACTTAAAAAACGTCCGGAAAAAATTAACGGAAAAAAGGTCCATTTATTTAAAAATTGTTCATTTAATTTACATTACGGTAATTTTTCAGTCAATCTTGTTCACTTCAGCGAAACACAAAACACTGCACTTGTAACTTTCTTTTTTTTTTTTTTGTTTAATAGAATCCTCCATATACGCCTGATCCGACTAGTGAGCCGCTAAGTTTGTTAATTTTTAACTACAATACTAGAGAATCCATATACCTTTTTTTTTTTTGTTTTAAAACATTAATCGGTTATATCCCACGAATTATTTTTCTTAACTACCTGGGCCAGGTAAATCAAACTTTCTCGAACCGAAAAGGAATATCATCGGTTTAGTAAAAAATTATAGTAACATATAAGAAGCTGGTGTATGGTGTAACACTAAGGTAAGTCAGCGGCCATTAATTCCAGATTAAAAAAAAAAAAAACAACGAAAACTTAATTATTGGTCGCGTGAAGTTTGATTAGTTGTTCCTTCCACCGTTACGTCCCCCGCCTCGGCCTCTGTTATCCCGATCCTGTAAAAGAAAATTTTATTAAAATTTATTATTAGGGAAGTTGAAAAATATACGAGGGCCAAATGGCAACATGGTCCGATGCCAAAAGTTACACTACACAGGGTGTTTCAGTTTACTACCAGCACGCGAATGGACAGTAATATATTACATATACAGTTGCGGATAAAATAATAGCAGTATGTGCACAACGAAAAGAAAAACGTATTTTTATTGGGAAATTATAAAGCAAATACATTTTTATGTAATGAAATACACAATAACATATGTTAATATTATTAAATAACAATGAAAAAGAAATGTATGTATTTGTATACTAAAAAATAAAAAAATATATCTCTTATTTATTGTTTAATTTTGCGTACACGTTACCTCATTTGGGAAGCGCGGAGATCAGTTTCCTGACATCCGGTCTCCTTGGTTTTGCCTAAATGATACCCGGTATATGCATCACTGCATATTCTTAATTTCACAATTATTTTGTAAATAATAGGGTTGAGCAAAATTTCACTACCTGTGAATAAAAAATCACATTCACGACTTGATAACAACTTAAAAATAAACTGTGAAATGTCAAAATGTGAATGAGAAAGGCGCGTTCACATTGAGACAAACCAATACGCGTCAAAATTAACCGAAAGAAGTAAGAACCTATTCCACATTCAATCGTATTCGTCCGCGCCCGATCTCGCATCAGCGATTGGCCGTCGTTAAACAGACTATCCGATTCCCATCGTCTATCCGTCTCTCTCGTTTGTGAGGAGAAACGAGAGAGACGGATGGGCGATAGATTTATGTCAATTGGAGACATCGTTTTGATCGTAGCTTATAGCGGGAATAGATGTTAACTTATGATTCGATTGATATTGATAGCCATTTAGGGCCTATGTACCTGTGTATATTTTTAATTCTTTCATTAATATATTTTAATCGGTTTCATTATCTATATCTTTCTTATTAACAGTTTGATCTTAAGTACAAAGTGAATAGCAAAATTGTGAACGAGGCGTTTTCACATAAATAATAAATTATTTGTGGTAACTAGCTACCCAAGTAGGTAAGCTTGATTCTTTGACCAAATGGATTTTTTCTTATTAATAATTCAGTTTTAGCTTGTGAAAGACTGAATATTAGTTTTATAATTGAAATATGCCATTACCTGCGAAACGAAGAAAAATAAGTTATTTATCGAACTTTTTTACTCAATTGAACGAAAGTTATGCAAAATGTAATTTGTGTAGTGCAAAATTATCCTACAAGACTAGTACATCAAATTTGAAAAAACACATGGAAATCAAGCATCCCACAGTCTCCTTAGGTTTTTCAAACGAAGAGTGTTCATCGGACTTAGAAAATAAGGTAGGAAAATTATGTCATATTTTTTGTGCAATTTTCCACTTTTATTCTAGGTTTTTGGAGGTGATGGTCCTACTTATATTAATTTAAATTTATTCTTTATAAGGTAGAGAATATTTCAGAAATGGACGCTCATAAATGTCTTTGATGCGTTTTATTTATTATCATTTTCGTTTATACGTGATGCTATTTATCACTATTTAAATTTTTTTTAGAACTCCCAATTGTCGCAGTTGACTACTGGTGAAAGTGTTGCAGTATCAAGTATTTCCAAAGCTGCAAGAAATCCAAAAAGCACAGATGAAAGCAGTGATCAGCCAGATGTTCCTAGTTCTTTAAAGTCATTGCATTCTAATTCGGGCCGTATTATAGGACCTCGTCAAACTGCTATCTCTGCATACATTCCTAAAAGAGTAACACCAAAATGCAAACAAAATATAGATGATAAGCTGCTGGCTCTTTTTACAGAGAGTTTTCAACCATTTAGAATTGTAGAGGAACCTGCCTTCCGTGAATTTGTAGCAGCTTTAAATCCGTCTTATGAATTACCATCAAGACACAATATCAAGAACACTCATACCTGCAATGTACGAAAAATGTTTAAACGAAACTCGTCTTCTTTTGAGATGTTCTAAGAAACTGTGTGTTACTACAGACTCTTGGACGTCGATATTATGGTTAAACATATATATTAGATATTATTGTTATTACAATATATAGAGAGTTTTATGGCTATCACAGTGCATTTTCTGAACGACAATTTTGCACCAATCTCGCTTCTTTTAAAATGCTCAAATTTATCAGTTCAACATACTTCCATAAATCTTGCTGCTGAATTAAAAAGGGTGCTTAAAGAATGGAACGTAGAAAATAAAATTCTGATGGTCGTTTCTGATAATGCAGCCAATATTAAAGCTGCAATTCAGAACGAATTAGGTTGGAAACATTTTGGTTGTTTTGCCTATACCCTAAACCTTCTCGTGAATGATGGATGGCTTAAAAGAAGAAAAAATAACTGAAATAATTACCAAGGTAAAGGGTATCGTAGGGCATTTTAAAAGGAGTCATACGGCTACATCTAAATTACTAGCATATCAGAAATCGCAGGGAAGTGGAAATCCATTAAAATTATTACAGGACGTGTCCACGCGGTGGAATTCCACATTTTTTATGTTGGAAAGATTTTTATTACTAGAAGAGGCAGTAAAAACCACAATGGTTCTAACTGACATGGATGCGGCTAATCATTTAACAACACATGAATGGGATATTTTGTGGCAACTTTGTCAAATTTTAAAACCGTTTGAAAAAGTGACGCGAACGGTGTCTAGTGAAAAATATTTAACCGCATCACTTGTCATTCCACTTTACCAATGGATTAATTTCAATTTATAATAATTTTGCAAAGCAACAGTTTCTAGAATGTATAAAAAATTAGTAAATCACTTGATGAGAGGTTTGGAAAGTTAGAAAACAGCAATACTCTATCTATAGCGTTATTTCTTGATCCACGGTTTAAACAAATTGCCTTTAAGGATAAAAATAATCCAGAGATTGCAAGAAAAAATGTTATAAGCCTAGTTGCAAAAAAGTTTTCAGTTCAACAATGCATCGACAAAGATAAAGAAATAAACGGGATATCTAAAATACCTCCTGATCCTATGAATAGCGATGACGAAATATGGGCCGAATTTGACGAAATTGCTGCAAAAGACCAACCAATAATAGGTACATCCACTAGCAAAGCAATCGTTGAAATTCGGAGATTTTTAGACTATGAAAGACCACAGAGAAAAGAGGATCCATTAAAATGGTGGAGAGAAAATAAGCACATGTTTCCCCATGTTGCTTTAGTTGCCCAAGAACGCCTTAGTGCCATTGCGACTTCCGTGCCCTGTGAAAGGCTTTTTTTAAAAGCTAAACTATTTGTGTCGGAGAGACGAAGTCAACTTAGTACCAGAAAAACTCAAATTTTACTTTTTTTGAATAGTAATACCAAATTTTTAGGATAATTACTATATATTTTATAAAAAGTTTTTAATGCTATTAATATTTTTTTATTATATAAAAGGAGAAGTTATTTTAGGTTTGTTATAATTTAAAAGTCTATATTTTATTTTAGATTTATTAATTACTTTACGTAGCGATCTAGTGAATATAGTACAAAATATGGTCAAAAACTAAGAATGCAAAAAAAAACTAAGAGATGCAAAATAAATTATTTTTATTGTACATATATTATATTTTATATTGTTATGCTTATTTAGTTTTTTTTTACTGGATTTTTATTATGATAGAATATTTTAATTTATCCATTTCTGAGAAAGGTCAAATATTAAAATATGTTTGTTTTTATCATTATTTTAAACTTTTAAGACAATTATTTTTTATTAGGACATAAGTTTAATATAATTAAATAAGTTTTGAAAATGTCTATGAAAATATATATTTTTTAAATATGACAACAATGAATCATCGTTTTCATTGTCAATGATATTGTCTCCAATTTTGATTTACTTTTATCCCCTTTAATATTTGTATCTGGGTATAAACAATCACGATACAGTAAACACAGAATAGTAATACTTTTCTTATTATTATGCGACTTCACTGCCATGATATTACACTACACGATAAGCAAACTCGCCAACCGGCGTTCAATCGTGAATTCACATTCACAGGTTATATTCACAGTGAATAGAAAATCGCGTTAACAGTTACACCTGTGAATTCAAATTCACGACTTAGCTCAAGCCTAGTAAATAACCAAATTCCCATAAAAAAAAGAAGTGATGTCCGTCTTACCCTATGGTATCCACCACCACCACCCCCGTGGTGTCCGCCATCCCTATCCCGTCCCTCTCTATGTCCACCGCCGCCTCCTCCTCCACGATGCCCGTCATTCCTATCGCCGTCCCGATAGTCGCGATCGTGGTTCCGATTGCCGCCCCCCCTGTGGTCGCGGTGATGGTCCGGCCGTCCACCGCGTCCGTCATTTACTACGGGACCGTCTCGGCCTCCGCCGCCGCCCCCTTCGTGGTAACCGCCGCCCTCCTTCGGTTGTTTCCGGGTGTCCTCCTCCTCTTGCCGCTTCTCGTAGTGGATGAAATCGTCAAAAATCGAGGTCGAGTGTCGGTACGAGTGCATTATACGGAGGACCTAAGGAGAGTAGATTTGTGTTTTTTTTTTAATCAAATGGTAAAAGATGTATTTCAGGCACGTATTCTACGTCAAAAATAAGCCCTAGTTTGTCATATAAACATACCGTGTGTTCAAATCGTCCCGGACCCGTTTAATATTCGTCAACGCCCCCTGTTATTTTTTAAGTTCAAATTCAAATATATTACTTAACATTGTACAAGGTGTCCCATTTTGGGTACTTTTGCGGGATATCTCCGTTATTTTTAGAGATAGAGTTGCGGTTTTCGCGACACTGTGCTACTTTTCTTAAAAATAAAGATGCTGTTAACAAAATTTTCATAGCCCTTTTATTTTTTAAGATACAGGGCATTTCTGAAATTTTTGCATTTTGGGACCCCCGTTGTATCTCCGTTATTTTTACAGTTTTTGTAAAAGTAAAAACTCTTTCTTATAGATTTTTTTCCATAGAATCTAGTGGTATAGATATATATTTTTTTTGAATAATAGTTTTTGAGTTATTACCCAAACTCATGTTTTTTTAAATGGAACACTCTATATATTTATAGTTTATAAAATTGGTCTTTTTTTACCTTTTCAAAATATATAACAGTATGGAGTTATTTTCAAAAATACGCAAATAACTAAGAATTTTCTAAATTAAATGCATAATTTAATAGTAGGCTAACAAAAATAGACAAATAAAAAGTTACAGATTAATAACGAGGAATGGGCAATTGCATCATTCTTTTTTTTTTGTAATAAAGGAACATAATACATATATCAACAAAATAAATATATAAATTTAATAACCACTATAAGAAAACAACTATATAACAAAACAACAATGTAACAAAACAACATTTTTACAAGAGATGTTCAAAATGACGAGCATCTTCTCTGATACAAAATTGGGACATCTTTGTAACTCTTTGAATAGCTTTCAAAATTATAATTTGTCTCCTTCTCAGATTTTGAAATGCTAAATAAATTGCGTCTTGAAGTTCTATGAGATTATTGCATTGTCTTTTATACACTTGATCTTGTATATACCCCCATAAAATTATTTATTTATTTATTAACGGTATCCACCAATTTTATAAAAATAAAATAATACAAAAGATACTAATATTAATTCAGCTTAAACTTGATAAGAGTAAGATATAAATCAATGTTACCAATTAATTTAAAGAAACATGTTAATTTAATAAAAAACAATTTACTTGTCATTTTTTTGTTTCTTGTTATGAATAGCCATGGCCTCCCATTAAATTATGAATTTAATCATTTAAATTTAGAAAATTGTAATTTTTTTGCGTATTTTTGAAAATAAGTCCATACTGTTATATATTTTTAAAAAGGTAAAAAAAAGCCCAATATTATGAACTATAAATATACAAGGTGTTCCATTAAAAAAAAAACATAAGTTTGGGTTATAACTCAAAAAAAATATATCTACACCAATGGATTCTATACGGAAAAAATCTATAAGAATGAATTTTTACTTTTACAAAAACTTTAAAGATAACGGAGATACGACGGACGTCCCAAAATTCAAAAATTTCAAAAATGCTCTGTATCTTAAAAAATAAAAGGGCTATGAAAATTTCGTGAACAGCATCTTTAGTTTTACGAAAAAGTAGCAGTGTCGCGAAAACCGTAACTATCTATCTATCTCTAAAAATCACGGAGATATCCCGCAAAAGTACGCAAAATGGAACACCCTGTACAGTATTCTTACAAAGTTAGTGTTTATGCGCTAAGTCACAAGTGACTGACTTATCGGTACACAGTATTTCAGAATGCAACAATAATTTAACAATAAATTTGAGAGCTTGTTATAAAAACCAAATTAAATTTGTAAAAGTAATATTTAAATTAATTCATTCTTCTATTCTATCTTTGTTTACCATAGAAAAGGTAGCTTAAACAAAACATTTTCATAGCTAATAGAAACGTATCATCCATTTTTCACTAAGAAACCAAACGAAAACAAAACAAAGGTAAAAAACACAAAGTCACGGTCTCATCAAATCCATATAATTTTTTAAAGCTACACGAGTTTCGCTCCTATCACAACCAAGTTGTAATGTGATCTGTGTAGGTCTAGGCCTGATGATGCTCCGATAGGAGCGAAACTCGTGTAGCTTTAAAAAATTATATGGATTTGATGAGACCGTGACTTTGTGTTTTTTACCTTTGTTTTATTTTCATAGCTATACCTGATCCATTCGGTTATGCGTATATAAACAGTTTTTTTCTTATAGCCTTAAAAGCGTGTGGTATAAAATTAAAGATTCTTGGCCCCACATAAGAAATATGACGCTGACAAATTGTAAAATCTACTTTAGTCAAAATAACATGTTCTTTCGTGACAGATCTAGTAATATTAAGGCGTTGGGGTAGAATCTTATAAATTATTTTTATTTTTCATAAAGTTAAGGGTGCTCTTCAGGTAAAGTTCTCTTACAGTGAGAGCACCACTTTCCAAAAACAAATTAACTGTTGGGTATCTTTTTGATTTTTTATTTATTATTTTTAGTATATGTTGGAGTGATAACCAGGTTTGTTAACATTGTGCTACATGCACTACCTCAAATTCTTATACCATAATTTAGAATGGATTTAACCAGAGCCTGATAGACCACTTCCAACAACTCACGAGACATAAATTCGCGTAGTTGATAAATAAAACTTAAAATTGTTTACCTTATCTTTTTAGTTATGTAATCAATGTGCATATTGTATCTTAAATTTCTATCAATATAAACGCTGAGGTATTTTGTGTACGAAACTGAAGAAATCTTAGAATCACAAGTACAATTTTCCATCTGATTGGCAAAACAAGGATAAGTATGTATTGTTAGTTCCACAGGTTCTTCTTGTTGATTACTGTTATAAATCAAGAAATTTATAAAGTGAGTTTTATTACTATTTAGAGTTAGAAGATGCTGATCCGCCCATCTCGATAGTCGAGAAATTGGAATTCTTATTATAGGAGTGCCTGTAAGAAACTTTTAATAATTACTCACTTTTATTCATTAAAACTTGGCAATTTCTGATTTTCCAATGCTTTAAAGAATTTTCCAGTCGTTCTTGGAAAAAATCTGAAATTTCTTCAAGGTAGTGGAAAATTGAAATTTGGAAAAAATTCTTTTATTTTCCCTTTATAGCAGCTTTTCTTTAAAGCAGTTTTTTTTTTTAATTTCTTCCATGGATACCACAGGTAATTAAACCCATTCCTCACCTAACTACCAAGCCAAATATTTGATAAACTTTTACGATCGTATCCATTTAAGTTATGCAACCTATATAAATCCCTAGGTCGAAATTGTGCATTAAAAATATAATAATTACGAAAATCTCTTGCTTTTGTTCATAACATTAGGAACGTAATTGAATTAATCGCTTTGAAATCAGTGATAATGAAAGTTTAATTTAATTAATGTGATATGAATGATATGGTTTTTTTTTTGCATTTTCCAATTCTACGCAACTTGATATAACATATGCCACACCTAACTTCAACAAATTAAAAGATAAAATAGTTAATGAATTATTATGTAAAATTTATTGTAAATAAAACATGCAAATACTAACAAAAAAAAAGATAAAAAAAACAATAAACCTTAAACTAAAAAAACCAATAAACGGTCCCACGTTAATGACGTTAAGAACTTTTACTGCACCTCAACCTTTTTTTAGCAAAGTATCAAACTGTAGCAAAAATCATTGATTCACAAGGTTTTATTACGATTAAAATAAACCATGAATCACTCTTTTAGTGACAACAATATATAAAATTCGTTGAAGTTCGCCATGCAATCAATCCGATTTTTTTTTCAGCAAACCAATGTTTGCATTTATTTTTCAGAACTCAAACTAGTCTCATATTCATACATTTCAGAACTACTACAGTATTCACTTATTGAAGAAGCATATTATTTACATTAAGTTAACTAATTTTCCTTTAAAGGCAGACATCGACTCTCGACGCATGTTCAAGGTATAGCCTTGTCAAAATAAATTTTGGGTTTGCAATAATTCAGGGAAAGCTGAAAATTTACATAGATGTTAAAAACAGTATTACAAATAAAATGTCAAAAATCCCCATCGATCCTCCTTGTGCTAAAAATTTTATTCAAGGTCAAACGTCAAATATATTGGTTTTTCGCGTTTATCTCGTAAACGGTAAATTTAGTAATCAGTAAATTTTTATGATAATAGGTTAGATAAAAATTGTAGATCAGAAAATTACCTACACAAAATGTCTCTACACCTTTTTTCGTGCGAGTCACCATTCTTGAAATATTGCGATTCTAAAAGTTGAAAAAATCGTATTACACATAATATGTACACATTTCCGCACCATCTGTTCTATACGAGGTAGTGTGCTCGGCGCATTTTTTTTAACGTGGTTTCTCCAGTAGGCATAGTCCACAATCTATTGCAAGTAAGGAAGTTTCATGAAATAGCGTTTAATAGCGTTTTTTTTAGTTGTATTAATTTAAAAAAAATAATTATTGTTATGGATTATATCGTTTAAAAAATTATTGTATATCTGTATAATAATGTTATATATGTTAAATAATTTTATTATAATGTAAAAATAATTTTATTCTAACTCATAATCTTCATCTTCCTCTTCTTCTATTTCTATAGATTCTGATAAATATAAAGATGAATCAATTGTCTCTTTTATCTCATACGGATCCTCATCTGCTAAATTTTTGTCAGCATTGGAGCATGATTGCCCTTGACAATGCGTACACACTCCTGAGCAAAACAATCCTACTCTTTTACAGCCACAACTATTACTACAACCCTTTTTGCAATTACAGAAAATAGTGTTAAGGAGTTTTTCTGGAGCAGGTGGAAGTACAGTTTGAATTGGCTGCAAACTATTATCTGTCAACCTCCAATCCCAATCTTGTGGGTCCAGTTCATTGCCAAGCCAGACTTGAACTTGGTAGTATACTAGATATAAGTGTTGACAAGCAGAAGCAGATGTCGGAGGAAGGCAAGATAACTGTACTCTTTTATTATTTCGTGTGTTTTTTACAAAACTTAAATATCGATACTTGTCTAAACAATCAATCTTTTTTGAAGCTCCGTACATGGCAAGAAGAAAATGGATTCCATTTGCAATGATGGCTTGTGGGGAAGAATCGTCTTTTTTAAACACTTCTGCGCAATCAATTAAATCGGTACGTTTTTCAAATAATTTAAAAACTTTTGTTTTACCTCTTTTATAGAGTGCAGATGTAGTGCCACAACCAGATATTGCATGCAAAAACAAAACATGAGATTGACATTTTGGGTACTTTGCAGTTAAACTTTGAGACGAATATATTTTTGTTTGTACTTGAGCTTTTCCTGGTTTAAAAAAGTACATAATGTGATCAATTGGTGTTCGTGCAGTCAATAGTATTAATAAATAAATCGATGTCTTCTGCCACAATGATCGTTGTATTTATTCCATTGAATTTTTCTATTGCTGTATCAACTATGAGAACATCAGGATCATTGTCCGCTTGTTTTACAGAAATATTCGCAGCGATTAATTTTTCAGAGAGCATTTCAATAAAGCGAGACTTGTGATTATTTGCTAAGAATTTTTGTTGATTTGTTGAAACTTTCATAAATTGATCAAAAACGACGTCAGCAGATAAAGATGTTTTTGCAGTTCGACGAAGTTGCTCTGCAGCTTTAATATTTTTTTTATGATCATTGTATCCATCGAATATAACGATCACATTATTACCAAAATGTCTATGTACATATTGAACGTACTTTTCAAAAAGAACATTAAATGTTTCTTCTCGATCCCACACAACACGATGTAATAGATATCCTCCGTCTATGATATAGGTAGCGTTTGTTTTATCAATTTCAATATTGATACATTCAAAGCAATCATAAATTGCTGACTTCTGTGTTTTACGCATTCCAGCATCATCGAAAAGAGATAACGGGTAAGGGGATAATTCGTATTCGAAGAATTTTTCAAGTTCATCCGGAAATGCCTTGGTAACACTCATGCGTTGAAATAAAAACACAGGATCTGCAGGTACCTTTTCGTCATGTATTTTTATGGTACTACTCATAGTTAAAAGAGTAAGTACTTTGTCACTGTGTTTTAATTTAATATAATTAAATGTTTGACCAGTCATTTTAGTTATAGAAGCAACTCCAACTTCATAAGCGTTATGGCAATTTATTGTATCATCGCCGACGACTCCAGTTTCAATGGATGTGATTTTGTCAACCTTAGGAAAAGGGTCATGTAATTGTAACCAGTCAACAAGTTTTGTAGATAATTATAATATAATATAACATTTTTTGTAGATAATTTTATGATCTAGAATTTTGTCTGACCTATTTTTATGATAAAATTTATCCTTTACGAGATAAATGCGAAAAACCAATATTTTTGACGTTTGACCTTGAATAAAATTTTTAGCACAAGGAGGATCGATGAGAATTTTTGCCATTTTATTTTTAATACTATTTTTAACATCTATGTAAATTTTCAGCTTTCCCTGAATTATTGTTTTTTCCTACTTATTTTGACTGGACTAGTATTAAAGTAATAGGTATAAAAGGTAATATTACTTCCCTTGCTCATTTTCTATTTTTCACGCCTCCCAACTGTTATTTTTGTTTTGTTTTTTTTTTCTTTATTTCCTGAGCTACATTAAAATAATTTTAATATTTCAATAAGTAGTTCTCATAAACTGAATATGATTGTAATTATAACAGCGGCGCCTCTGTGAAACTGAATTGTACAAAATATGACTGACCGTCTTTAAGTTTTGTTCCATGTTTTGTAGGATCTTTGGTTTCGCTCGAAAATTTAATACAAAAATTTTTCGAATTTCCTAAAAGCAGGTTTCTGAACGCACACGAAAAAGCACAAAAGAGATAGGGATGTTATTACGATTTACAATATATCAATCCGCGAAGGTAACGTGTAGTACACAATTGTCGGTTATCGATTTCATGCTAGTTAAATATACACTTGAAAAGAATTTTGGACTACTTCATATGGGCGTTTTTGAAACAAATCTATATGCGACTACTATGAACTCAAGGGAAAAACTTATTGGACGCATTCAGAATGCTTGCGAGGAATTAAGAAATCGAAATTTAGCGCCTGCTATCGGATCTATTAAACGTTGATGTAAATTATTTGTTCAGCAAAATGGTTCATACTTCGAACATCTTCTTTAAATTTGTATGTGAGTGTGGCTGTAAACGCTTATTTGTTTTTAAAGTACACGTTTCGTTTATAAAGATTGCTTTATGTATCATAAATTTTAACGATTTCTTTATGCATGATAATGTGTTTTTTTTTTTACTTGGAAACAGTGCCTCGTACGTAAAAATGTCAAGAGACCGAATTTGTTCCAATTTAAATGAGGATTTCAGGAATTATTTTTATTTTTTGGAAAAATCAATGGCGTAACGTTTTTTTGTCTAAAAATAGTCAGTCTCGATGCAGTACGGAGCAATTCAACCACTGGTAGAATAGAAAAAAATTATTTTATGTAAAAAGTGGTCCTTAATGCTTAAAAGCTGACCAAAATTTCATAGAAATATTTCAAGCGTGTAACAGTTATAAATAAAATACTTTTTTTTCTTATCGTTTTAACATCCTGTATCTCGAAAAGGAAGCGTTTCTCAACATCTGTTTATAGGACAGACTAAGACTTACTTTTAACGTCGAATAGGTGGTTAAAATTTCTTGTTTTAAGTGTGGACCATCCTGTATAGAAAGTGCCAATATAGTACCCAAAATTTACAATATTTACCTGTAATCCTCTGGCATGTGGCACCTCTTGAGCATCCCGAGAATTCGTCACCGGTTTATTATCGTTATTTTCTAAACGAATATGCTTGAGCTGTACGTTCGGAACGTCCTTAACATATATCCACCGCACCTAGAAATCAGACCGTTTTCTATCGACTTGTTAGATAAGAATATGCGTTAGTCTTACTTTAAATTGCCCCTTCCACTTATCCTGCGACCAAACGGAACTGTTGGAATTATAATCGACGGCGGACACCATTTGGGCCATGCCGCAAAAATGCCCGGAACCGTTTACGGAGAAGAATAAGTAAACGCAACCGTTACCCTCCCTGTCTCTGTAGGCGTGGTCGAGTCTTTTGTTGCCGTGCTCGGTACTACACCATATTTCGTACTAAAATGTATTAAATTAAAAAAAATTGTTTATTGGCAAACGTCTATAGGGACTTCTCCAAGGCTTCCGATAGAGCAAATTTTAAATCAAATCTTTTGACATTATACTACATCTTGTCGGAACGGTTAAAAGAGATATGAAAGGTATACCCTTAGAACATTGAATACACTAGACAAACCTTGGCTGCTTTGGGTTGAGAGTATGGTGCTTGTGATATCTAGTTTTCTTTCACTTTATGAAAAAGATGGTACTAATTGTAACATTAAAATTCATGATATCTATTGTGAGATTGACGAAAAGTATAACTGCGTGCAAATAAGTGTATTAGTGGAAGAAATAACATTTAAACGTTTTTATTAAAGAAATAAAAGATAAGGAGTCACACCAAAGGTTTTAACCATACTACTAATATTTTTATGAAAAACTTATATCTAAATTTTATATATTAAGAACAATTGTAAAATAAATATAAGGGACAAGTGAAGTCAATTCTTAGCATATTTTTTTACTCAACCTTGTCAACAATAAACTTTAATAATAAACCCTTTTTGAATTTGACTTGCATCTTAGAAACTATAAGGGATACACCCAAACAACACAGATGTCCAGTATTGGTCCAAACTAAGTCGAAATGTCCTTGGATTAGTTATGAAGATCCTATGGATAATACTTTTGGGCAATTCTTTAAAATAACTTTGTCTAATGGAAATTCGTTGACCTTCCAAAAGATGCTTTGAAAAGAATAGTTAGTTTACTTGAAACCAGTGGAGAGATTTTCTTGAAAATACTTCTTTTTATAGATACATAAGATGTCCATCTCTGGTCGAAAAATGCTTCTTAAATATACGATTTACAAATTTCTTAATGCCATAGCTTAAAGAGCAGCCATTAAAAAAATAAAAAGAAAAAGCCATTGGATGCATGTCCATCTTTGGTCGAAAGTCGAACGACACGTTATTGAGCGTATTGATTGGCGAGTATTGGCCAATCGGCGATCATCACAGCACTGAGATGACGCTGACGGCTTTACAGTTCTAGTTAGAGTTGTTATGATTACATTTTATTATCGATGCCGTACATTAATTGAATTATTCTCGAACTGTACCAGTATAAATAGGTACAATCATTATACTAATTAGTTTGTATATGCATATTCTTTTCACGTATCCAGAGTTTCATTGCAAAAGAAAATTGTGAAATGGAATCTTTTTATCAGACTCTCTGGGTAAGTATAACAAATCTTGTTGTAGTGAGCAAGCATTCATGGACGCTGTAACAGTGTACATATGTACATATATTATTCACAATCCACACAGTAATTTTACATTCTTATCTTCTAATTATAGATTTTTATTAGTCACAAAAATCATGTTTGTCTTTGAAAAAGTTAGAACATTGAAAGGCTATAATTAGCATTGCCATGGAACTATGCTTATAAGGGCAGTTTGTATAAATATTATTAATAAGATAAAATGTAAATTTAAATATAAGAAAAAAATTAACCAAAACAGGTAGATAACCAATACGCACAGATTTATACTGTTAGTATATTGTATAAATGAGTTTAGGTACTAGTAGTAATTTAACCTTCAATTTGTAAACCAGAAGTATGGTATACTAATAATAATAAATAATCCCTAAATTTACATTTTGTGCTTATGTAATGTATTTTTTTGTAATCACCCAATAATTGAAACTTTGTTTGTGGAGTGGTGTAAATTAAAGAAATTAAAATAAAAACAAAAGTACCTAAGGAAATTGAACAATCATATCTTCGATATTAACAAAATTGCATTAAAAAATAGCTCCATCTACCAGTAATTAGTGATAATTATTGTCATACATTTATATTAGTCAACAAAAAATAGAATTCTCTTTAGGCAAGTGGTAATCTGTAGATATTGAGCTGATGATTGTAACTTTTGCTACTTTTCATAAGGCACCTTAGGTAGGATACAATTTTTTAATAGGATTGATGATTGTATACATACATTTCTTTATTATTTTTAAATTTGTTAACAAAATATTGGGATTTAGGTTTAATAATTGTTCACAACTCTTATTTAAAATCTCATGGAAGGCACAAAACAATGCTACTGTTGCCGCTTTAATAAAATATAAAGCATTTTCTTTAATAAAATATGATAAGATACTCTATAAAGAAGTCAATATTCAAAGTTAAATGAATGTAGATAACGTCCCCTATATTAGAGAAAAAGGCAACAACATCGCAACGCCGCGTAATCGTATTCTTGATTCCACCGACACAAGGAATCTTTACCAGTGACGTCGTCAAAAAATATTTTCCTGATAAGTATTTATTAAAAATAGATTATGCTTTAAATTAATAAGAATATTACCATTTATAAACTATTTATAAATTTTTTTAATGTACTTCATTAGAGTAAAGGTACCTATCTAATAAAAAGCTTTTTTATGAAAAACAAAATTTTATAATTATTATAGATTTTCAAAGTTTTTGTTTACTAATCCTAGTCATTCAATGTTCTGTAAAGTGTTTGTCGTTTTTCTTGTATACGGTAAAAATTGCAATATCAAAATAAACACTTTTTTTGACACCTCAATAATGCATGTTATTGCAACATGTCCTGAAATTACATTCAGGACATGCTATTTTATATACCCCTTTGCACTGATAAATTATTCCTCCAATGAACAATTTCATTCAACGGTCCTATGGTGATTCACTATTGTGACATTTGTATCATCCTATGGACATCCATAGGATTTTTTTAAAGAAATTAACGGATACCTTTATATTTCCAAAAAGAGGAAACCATAAACAGTACAAATATGTCTTAGGAAAATATTTGTGGTGTGTGGGTAGGATCAGTTATATTATGGCAAACGTCTTACCTTGATGCTACGATGAATATCGTCCTCAGAGTACGATTTGATTACGAAGAACCTCGCGTTAGGAGCTGACAAGTCGAACTCGGTGGGGTTGTAATTGTTTTTCTCACGGAGCTCCTCTAAAACGGGATGGTTTCCTTGTTGACCCGGTGCGGTATTGGGCATTATCATCGTAACTGGGGCAGGCATTATGCTTTGCTGCGGGAGTAATAACCAAAAAGTAAAAAAACCATTACATATCTCACTTAGGACTAAAGACACTTATTTTTGTCAGGTATACGGATTTTATATTGAATTTTGAAAAATATTAATTTTAGATTTAAAAAACCAGTAATGAAAAAATTGTTTTGGTAATAGTTTCTCATTTTCTAGTTAATAAAAATTAAGGATTCTATTCCCGTAACAGTAAGGTATATACCAAATTATGGATATGTTAAACATAGCTTGGCCAGCAAGATCACCAGATCTTAATCCACTAGATTTCCGCTTCTTCTATAAAACTTTGTTTTGGCAACTACACATTATTGACTGTTCCAATCAAATTTGTACATCAGGGATATTCCACGGGGTACGCAGATCGTGAACAAGAGCAGATATCTGCATTGAAATGAAGGGTGGTCTGTTTGAACGTTTACTATGAATGAATTAAGGAATGCATTAATTTAATAAGGAATTTTGGTAATTGTTTTATTCGGTTTTTTAAGCAATAAGATGTTTTGTGAAAATCATGAAATTTTGATTTTTCATTGCATTATTTAATAACTAGTTGGTTATTTTTGAAACGCCATACCTTTCATAAATTTATGTTGATTAAGCAGTTAGCAACCCATCAAAGCGAACTCTTTGCCTTTAATTTTCTCGAAAATGCAACAAGAGTACCTTCTTTGTAGGAAAAAAATCAAAAATTAAACCCACGTTACAAAAAAAATAACCTCAAAAAAGTTATGCACGAAACAACCGCCTATCGTTGCAAATACTACTCTTACCGATTTTTCAAATAATTTTGCAGTATCACGATTTGATTTAGGGTCAAAATTTTTGTGTGGGGAACTATTAAAAAAACGCTTAATAAAGTGCAATTGCAACCTTAAGTGCGGTAGTGATTGACAATATTCGCAGTCATTAGTGAACTAGCCAAAGATGTATGGAGAAATTATGTTGAACATGTAATAAAAAAGGAAATTGAGCATGACGATTCCAGTTCCACACACTATGAATAACAGATTGAGAATGACAGACATTGAGACTCTTTTTCTTCCGATTACTGAGGCAAGGTTTTTCTACTTTATTAAATTATTATAGTATTATTTTATTCATTTTTGCATATTTCACAAAAAAAAATATTTTTAATATAATATGGTCGTGTAAATGGTAGCCTGGTGCCTCAAGTTTTTACTGTTAGAACGTGCAAATTAGATTGTTATATTAGAATGTGTAGATTGTTATATTATATCAAGTCAACAATTTTCATTTAAAATAAATGAGGCTTGATTTGTAAAATATTGTAAAAAATTATTATTTTTGTAAAAAATATGTAAATGTATGTACCCCATACATACATAAATACGTTAAATTTAATTCTTATTTTAAACTTCATATTTCTTTCGACTATTAGTAAAAAACTGTGGAGGTTGTTTTAAATGCTTTGATATAATTATAAAATACCTGCAAAAATTTCAAATTATATTTATATTATACTAAAAAACAAATAAATATAATTATAATAATAAAAATTGTTGCATAAAAACAATTTGGAAAATAAGCAAAATCGACTTATTACAAAAATACAAAATTCCCGATTTAAGTATTTTTTTTTAGCGCGCCAATTTCTTCTGAATTAATGCATTACTTAACTTGTGGGATATATTATTTTAATACCGAAAAAATATTTAATCATAAGGTTATTTAATTAATATTATATTTATTAAATTTAAGTTGAGTATAAATTATTTCGGTACGCTCGTGACCACTACGGAATCGTCTGAGAAATATAATATTTTTGGCTGCTTCAAGTAAGTTTGGGAAAACTATACCAATATACATGTATTTAGAGATCCTTATCTCTTCCTTTACTTATTCGCTTCGTCTTTTCTCTGAATAGATTGAAGTTACACCTTCTAGTGGTCATTTTTAGGACTTGAAAATCTTTTCCATTTTACCCAATAATTTTTTTTTACCCTTAAGTCATTCGACGAACGATTCCCGAGATATGGCCGAGGAATAGTCTTATTAGATCACCCGGTATATTTGTTTAATATTATTCCAGAAGCACTATTTCCACAATAACATACCTGTATATGCGTGTTTGGAGGCGGCACCTGAGGCGGAGGCAAATGCGCCGGCATCATCGGGGGCGGCTGTTGGAAGGCAGGAGCCGCGGCGGGAGGACCCTGCATCGGAAGTTGGGGCCCACGGGGCGCCTGAGCGGGTTGACGTGGCTGCGGCGCAGGTTGCGGTTGTTGGGGCGGCGGACCCGTCCATGCCGCACGTACCGGACCGGCCGGAGCTTGTGGAGGCGGTAAAATGCCCGTCACCGGAGGCGGTACCGGTTTAGGCTGTTGCTGGGGCGGTAACGGTAGCGGGGCGCTCGGTACCATCGCGAGCGGTATTTGGGGCGGGGTGCTCTTGTTCGTTTCCCACGTACCGATATCGATATTATGTTTGCCGGGGACAATAGGGCCGGGCGGCATACCCGGTCCTTTCTTTTTAAGCCCTTGACTCGGCATCGGGAGTTGAGGCTTTGCCGGTTGGCTCGCGATACTCGCCCACGTTGCCTTCTTTTGTTGACTTAAGTCTTTACTATCGCTAGAGGATTTCAGGTCTAAAAGAAATTTTGTAATTTACTAAAAATGTTATTCATTTGATCATTATTACATATGAATGAACATTCAAATTCAAAACGTTTAATTGTCAATATCAAAAATTACAAAACAATTGTGCGAAGTTGAAGTTAGGAAATAGGAATGCATCTTGATTATAAAAAGGCACTTTTAAGTGATACATCCTCAGGAAAAAAGCGCCAAAAAAGGAACCAAACAAAAAAAAACCTTGCGTAAAAATATTTTGATAATGAGAGCTTGAATTTTTTTTTAATACAAATTATTTATATTTATGTACGAAGGGCAGGGGTAGACAATGACTGAATCAGGCAAGCACAGGAGAGGAAACAAATCCAATACAAAATGATACAGATATATCTTATTAAGTGCGAAACGAAAATGTAAGTGTAGGCTTGACCCAGTATAGCTACATGAATATGACACAACCTGAATGAAAAAAAGACTGGAAAAAATCGAATTCACATTCATCTCAATACATATTTATTTATTAGGCATCATACTGTGACCGCATAAGCATATTTTTTATGTATTTCTTATACTTATAAAAAGAATAATCTTTAATAAAATGAGGCAACTTGTTCCACAAATGAACTGCAACTAAATGATTTTTGAAAAGCTGCTGTTGTATGTTGAGGAACCCTAAAAATAATAAACTGTCTGGTGTTATGGTTGTGTTCATGAATATTGAAAAGTTTTCTTAGATATGGTGGGTTTTCCGAGTTTAACATTCTGTATATGAAAGAGTACATGTGATATTTGCGTCTATTTGACATTGAAAGAATAAAATTATTATTAAGATATGGGGTAATATGACTTCTGTGGAAAATATTAAAGGAGAAATGCATACAGGAATTTTGCACTTTTTGAATAGAAGATGAAACTTAAAATGTAATTGCGTTATTGTAGATTACATCACCATAATCAAACAATGATAATATTAAAGAGTTGCACAAAAAATACTTGGTTTCACTCAGTAAGTGACGCTTTAGATTATTTAAATATTTTAAGCGCATATAAGCAGTGGCAATTTTTTATGTGGGCTGAAAAAGACAAAGTATTATCAAAAATAATACCCAAATTCTTGACTTCATTAACCACAGATACTATTGTATTGTCTATTTTAACCACAAAGTCTTGAGAAACATGTTCTTTGTTATTTCTACTGGATCCTAGAAATAAGAGACATGATTTTGAAGGGTTTAGTTTCAAATTATGAGCCTTACATGAACATATACATGTAAATTATTTGAGTCGGAATTAAATTGTGTTTGTGAGTGTAGTAAGGAGTTTAATGAGAATGATGTATAAATCTGAGAATCATCTGCGTATTGTTGTAGTCTTGATTAAGATATAGTATTTTTCATATTATCAGCTACATATAATGAGAATAATAAGGGTCCTAATAGAGATCCCAGTGGTAACAGAAATAAATTCAGATTTTGAGTATAAAAGGTGAGAATCAATCTCCAAGCATTGAAACCTGCTGGTCATTTAGGATCTTAGAAAGGCAATTGAAGTATTAGAAAAACCAAAGAAATTTATCAATGAGTCAAATGCCTTACAAAAATCTAGTAAACATAAGGTTGTTAATTGTTTTTGTCCTTCATAGTGCCTGATAACATTCATAAGATTTACAAGACAAGTGGTTGTACTAAATTGCTACCTAAACCTGGATTGACATTCAGGTATAATTTTATAGCAATTTGAAAATGCAATAATTTGATTATACATGTGTCCCTATACAATCTTAGACAAACAGGTAAAATACTAATAGGGCTTCTTTGGAATTTGAGACTTTTGCAAATGGTTTAATGATAGCCTTTTTCCACAAGTCTGGAAATCGATTTTCTAAGATACTTACATGAATTAATAATATTGAGGAGCGGTTTGCTACGGAATGGATGAAGTTTTATTGTAAATAATTGTTTTGTCTAAGTTGACAAGTTCTTTGTATTTTTATTTTATACTTGACTTGTGCGAACACATTTGTGTATCAACATTAATTAAACTATTGGCTCATAAAACATATGGATTGGAAAGACGCTAGAGGGGTGCTTGGATGTGGATAAGGATACAGCTGTTCTACAAAAAGCTGTATGGATGCATTACCCAAAAATATCAGTCAATACCCAAAAAACAGTGAAGAAATGTATTACAAACAACAAATAGTTAAGCCTTTATAGGCAGGCAAATAAATTTGCAAATGCTTTGGTTTCAACTGAATATCAAGCTTAAGACAAGAGATGAAATGACACAGTAGGGTGGCATATAGATCTCACAATAGAAATATTAAGAATAATATACAAACTGATCCCGTGGTCTCAATAATACAATTCCATCTGGGGTTTCTTACGGGGGAGTAGACATTAGACCATATTTAAATCAGATTATTACACACCAACTGAAGAAGTGTACAATGTAACTAAAATATGAACTCTAGAAAAACTTCTGAAACTAGAAAGATCTTCTGAACAAGAGAACTTTATTTTATCTATCAACAATAAAAACCTAAAAACTAATTTAAATATGTCATGAGTAAAGAACTACCATAATCACAATCTAAGGTCCAAAAATGATTATTACAGGACTATTACATCACAAATATCATCTTTCTATAATATTATTATAACCTACAATAGTGTACCAAAGACTGTAGTGGAAGCAAGAACAATTAAGATTTTAGAATGCAATAATTTATCATTGATACATCAATTTATGTTCATAAGTTATAATCATATATTTATATTAAAAAAATATTTATAAGATTAAATTACTGTAAATGCCATAGATTATATATATTGTAAAATTGAAGCTCTGTTACCATTAATTGTTACTGTTTTGGAGTCATCTATAAATTAAATAAATAAATAGTGGTTTTAGGGCCAAATTGAATGTTTTATCTTTATTTATTTGCAATTTGGTTCCAAAGCAAAAAGATCCACGCCGAATATCTATAAATTTTTAACATCACATAATATGGGTCTCGCCAACTAAGGACGTGGGTGCCGAAATACCCATGCTTTAGCAGTGACAAATTCTTGACATTTATATAGACTGCAGTTTTTTCGAATATACTTATTTATGTTAAATAATGTTATCATTATTTAAAAAAAATCTTACCTAGGTTTTGCATAGCATGTTCGACGCCCTTAAGAGAATTATCGGGCATGGCCTGTGTATACATATTTTGCTGATCTCTGTAGTAGTCGTCGTACTTGCGCTGACCACTTAACTGGTTGCTCCAGGTGTTGTAGTCCCCATTGCTGTGGAAGTAGTTGAAGGAAGAGGGTTGCCCTTGGTATGTTGCTGTGGAAAATGTGGTTGACGGACCAAACATCCCTACAAATACGTCGCGTTCATGCTAATGATACACTCGAGAATATAAATTTAAGCTATAATGTGTAAACTAACTGTTATTTTGATAATTATAAGATATACCGTCCATGGAGTATGAATCGTGGGGGTAGCCACTCAAAAATGTCATGTCTGTGCCGTTTGACCATGTTCCATCTCCTACCCCATAAGCTTGGTAAGGATAAGTTCCTCCACTGTTGTAATAACCTAGAAAATGTTTAACAGACAATTATTGTTAAGTGATCATTTATGTTGGTTTTACTAAAAAACATGAATGAGTTAGATACAATTGGTTTCCTTCATTGATCATATTGTAATAAATGCAGCTGGTAGTTTCTCTAATAGAGGAGCCACTGAGGTATTTTATTGCAACCACATGCATTTTTTGGTACTTTTGGCTATTTTTTAAGTACTTCTAGGAGTCTCAACACATATTTTTGGTAAAAGTGGGCATTTCCATAAAAAAAAAGCTTGGAAAACAAATATCTTTGAGTAAAATTATTTTTTCCTAAGAGAAAACACCAAGTAGGTAAAAAGGCTTTGAAAAATGGGCAGTTTTAAGAAAATGAAATGGATATTTGAGGTAATTGAAACATACCTAGTTACCCCATGTGTGTTTCATTTAGGGTCAATAACTTTATTTACTTTAAAGTTCTATAAATAAAATATTTTTTTAGCCAGAAATTTGATTTAAAAAGAGATTATTGTCTTCAGGTGTCTGTCTATTTATTATAAACAAAATAAAATTGGAGGTTTTTTTCTAGGGATCTGTCACTTAGGATGAGTAATTGGACACAACAAAAACAGTAGTTGGACTGGACTGATCCATCAAAACCAGTCCAGAATTAGAAAATAAATAATTATGTTTAATTAATTGAGGACTCTACTTCAGAACAAGCTGAAAGGTTAATTGATTAAGTAGTAGAGTAAATTAGAAAAAAATGCAAAACGTTATTATATTAAAGAAGTTTTAAATAAGTAATAACTTTTTTCATGCTGATTACTTCTCATAATGTTTTTTTTTGACTGGTTTTTCTTCGACCTGCATCTTTTCCAGTGCATTTTGCACACATTTTATATGATTGACTGCATTAGGAATATGGGTTAGAGCCATACATACACTATACATACAGCCGTTTTTTATGTTGATTTTATCATTTTGCTGTTGATGTGTAATAAATCCATTTATTATGGTGATTTTCATATTAGGATATCAAAAATTTTCTTTTAAAATTGGGCAAAAATTTGCCATGTTCTGATAGATTCCTTCGAATATGCCATTATAAGCTTAAAATACTCATATTACCAAAATTAAATTGACATATTTAGATTTTACAACATTTTAATGTTTACTAATAGGTAAATACATTTCCTAAACAAAACCTAATTTTTGTATGTAGCAAGAGTTTAACAATAAAAACTAACTGGATAAATATTAAAATAAAACTTATTGTATAGTTTGCTCAAACTTAACAAAACTTAATTAACTTGATAATAAAAATGAAAAAAATTACAGTATTTCCTGATTGTAGTAAATGAGTTGCGTAATTAGGCAATGCATATAAGATTATACCATTAACATGACATAAAGGCGTATTTTTGGACTAATAGTTATTTATTTATCAATGGAATTCAGTAACATTGTTACTATAAAAATATAATATGTAACATCCAAGTTCATCACACTTCATATCACTCAAAAGCACAGTAAGCAAAGTAGATTTAAGACAGCTACAAATTACTAACAAGACTGTGATTGAAAATCATAAAATTTGATTTAATTTTTGCTTAAAAGTACTAAATTTAGAAACAGGTTTATCTATTTGTCCTAGCTGATCACTATTGAGCCAGTCATGTAGTTGATTTATTGACGCCTTAGTGACTATGGTAAAATAATATAAAAGTTTCAGACTGTCTGATATTTCAAGAAGGGATTCTAATTTTAAAAAGTGACAACTGAGGACAATTATTACTTTATATGAAAATTATTGTGCAGCATTTATTACTTTTTACAAGTCAACACTTTAACCTTAACTGAAACCAAGTACCTTCATTGCCTGATTTGTTACATGATTGATGTGGTTCAAATGATAATTTGGAATCCATCCGTATTTCCAAGTCTGAAATTTCTGTTTTAGAGTCAATTGGAAGAATATTTATTGAGCAAATAGAATTTATAGGTTTTCTCTTATTTAAAAATGTAATTTTATGGCATTTATTAATATTATGTGACTTTCTCTTTAAATCACATCAATTAAAAAATTATTGAAGATCCTCCTGAGCAGCATCATTGAAAGGCTCAACACTTCTAAATAGTTTGAGAACATTAGAACTGATTGCACACATATTTCATCAGATAAAGAGCCTGCAAGATTGAACACTTGAGTTCTCCCTCTAATAGGAGAATAGGTTTCAATCATTAATACCATTTGCCACATATTCAAAAAATATCTGACTCTGATCTCCCTAAAATCTAGTCGAGCATAGATTCAATGATAGCTTTTAGAAGTTTCACTTATGGGAAAACTACAAGAGGTGGACAAATACTATTGACTGCTGAGAAAGTGACTAACACTATTACATTTTTATTATCACTCCCTTTCTGAACTATGCAGCCCTATGCTTTGACAATACCAAGATATTCAATACTAACTATTAGATAGAATACTAAGAACTTTCCCAGTTTTCGGACAGAGAATTCATCTAAGATACATTTGGGGTCATGAAGTACATTACTAAAATTATGTTCCTCAAGATACTTCATCAAATCAATAAACCATGCTCAAATATACCCTTTCTAACTTGAGTGCAATATTTTTTTCAGCAGATCTGCTGTTTTCAGGATTAATTCAGGGTGCCTTTTAAAAAAGAAACTTATTTCAAAATTAATGCATTTTTTCTGAGTACTGTGTGTTCAGGTTACCGGCACATTCACCCTACTTAATGAACCATTCAATTCTTAAGCTCAGGTACTATGTCAATCCCTAAGCTTGTTTTTTTCTCAACACATATATGATAATGATAAATATTGTAAACTGTTCTAATAAATTATATTATTTCATATCAATTGTTAGGTATAGTAAACTCTAACCTACACAACCAACTCATGAATTTTTATTCAAAATGTTTAGATTTTTCTGTCTTTATTACATATATTGTGTGAGATTAGACAAAGTATTCCTCATTAGTAAAGTTAGGGGTTCGGCTAAATGAAATAATTCATTTGGTCATGTTTGTTTGATATTGTGCCTAAACCTTGAAGAAATGCAATACTTTTAGTATTTTTTACTTAAGTAAATAAATAATAATTTACTATTTAACCCAATTATTAATATTTTCCCAACAAAAGTCCATTGAGCTTAACTAATAAAACAATCAATTCAGTTCTTGTACCTGCTGTACTCATATTGTAAATATCGGTGGCAGTTGAAATGGGAACTGAAGCTCCATAAGGTGTATGAGCAGAGTTTTGCTGTTGGGTCCTCCATGTCTCAAATTCCTCTGAGCCAGTTGCTCCTTCAGCTGTCCCTATTTGCTCTTTTGACCCATTGGAAACTAACACAGAAAAGGGTATTTATTGCTAAATAGTTTTAATGTCTAAAGTACTACTGTGAGGAATAATGTATATACAGACCTTGATTTCCCTGTCCTTTCATCCGCTGCAAATAAAAAACGTATTAGAAAGATGAAAGGGTCGGCGTGGGGCATGTTTATATGATAAAACGATTTCGAAAATTTTGGTAGAAACTGTCATTTTTTTAAATATTTTGATAATTACCTGATCTGACACGCCTGCTGACATTGACTAAACTTTTTGATTGTTTCTGCACTGAAAAGGTTAACGAACAAGCACTGCCACTATTATTGCACTATGGTTAACGGTTTTCACTGCACTTTATACAGTTTTTTAATTGTTTTTAGTAGTTTTTCTGAAGTAAAGAAAGTCCTAACAGTCCACAATCCACAATGGAGTTTGTTGACCACTTGACCAGTTTGTTCCACAGAATTTCTCGGTTATTTCATCTGCTGCGCATGCTCGCCCCTTTTCGGCTCTAATAATTTCGTTATAAAGTTTTACCGATTTTAAATTGGCCGCATTAATGAAACGAATATTTTTATAAACATTTCAAAATAATAATAATAATAATGTGAACGTTTAATAGGGCTTCGCTAACGGTAATATCAAAATTATTGCAAATTAATATATTTTGAAATTTTTATTTGTCCTGTTGGTAACGCTGATGGTTGACGGAACATCACTGTCATCTGTCACTTTTTTTTATGTATCAGCTGATTGTTAGACGAGGAAAGGCAGGGTCAAGAAGACTGGAAACAGGAGAGATATTTTCTATGTTGCCCCAAACATCGCACTGTTCAGAAACGGCACACCCAGTATAACGTCTTAGGCGTTCAAAAATCAGAAACTCACCTTGGTGTGCACCTGCACCCTGGTTCCCGTTCCGAAATTCCACCGTGTGCACACCCAGATACACCGTAATTAGGTGGTATCATTAGTGTGATGAAATGTCATTAACGTCATTTGTCAAGAAATGTTTATTTATATTTTTATTTGTATGGGGCTTATGGATTGAATTTCTCGATGTTTCCTTTATAAGATCTCTTTCTTTTGCCTACAAAAAATTGATAAAACTAAAAAGATAATGTTGCGCTAATAAAACTAAAACATACTAGGACTTTGTTTTATTTTTATTTAAAACTTGATAATCCCCGATGATGAGTTTTTTATTTTCGTCAGTTACCAATTCATGAGTACTCCTAGTAATAGCCTCTGTTTTTTCCTTAATTCTAATTCCAAACTATTTTCTTTTGTTGAAATCGTTACTGGTTTACTGCTATTATGTGTCCATGTTCACACATGTTCCGTCCGCATGTTTCGTGGTTGTTTACGTGTTAATTTTATTTAAAATTGCACACTACACTACTGCGAAAACGCCAGTACGCAAATAACATTATGGGGTAGCGAGCTTGCCATACAGAATTCGGCTAACCCAGCACAGCCAAGCTATCTCTCCTCTGTACTGTACCACAGATTTACAGAATACTTATTATATATTACTTATTTATTATATATACTTACTTATTATATATTATATTATTATACTATATTTTGTAAATCTGTGTCTGTACGGTCTTCTTGGTTACCAATTACATCCAAGCGGTTCTCTAATAAAAGACCCTTTATTACGTCACTATTTGACTAAATTATCAATCAGTATTTCATCAAACCGATAAATACCATAGTCATTTTCAAGTAGATTTTTTAATGAATTTAATGTACTTAGACTCTTTAAGAGTCAACCAAGATTAACCGAAACATTACTGGAGTTTTGAAATCAGCTTTGCATCCCTTTTCTAGAGAATACCAGGACTGTGATTAATATCGAACCACATCCTATAGGCACCATTCCATCTACTTGTAATACTTGTACAAACTAAACCGCGGTATTTTCACAGATCACAGAGATTTCGCAGCTCTGGTTTACCTCACTAACTTAAAAGTAGATTGATATAATTAGGTTAAAATTATTTATTAAAATAGCACAGAATAACTTATAATAGTTTGAAGATTAGACATAGATTGAAGACCTTGGGGTAAAAATCGGACATGTCCAATTTTTAAAAATTGTTGGGAAATCAAGAAAAACTGAACAGTATAAGCAGTATATAATATTTTTAGCCAGCCTTTTTTTTGTTGTGTATTTATAGTCCCTATATACTATACTCTTAGGTTTAAAAGATTTTTTAATAAAAAACATCTGACAGAGACAATTTTGAAAATTTGGACATGTCCGAATGTTGCCCCAAATTAGCCAAAATAATCTAAATAATAAAGTAGCTTTAATAGAAATGTGTTAATATTCACAAAATATATATTTAAAATAAAACAAAATTTATATATTGATATGCAAACAGCATATTTATATATTAAGAACACATAAACAAAAATTCAAAACCAATAAACAAAAAAAATATATGTTAAGAAAACATAAACAAAATAATCATATAAATGAACTGTCTGATTCATAGGCGGGTTCTTCTAAATTCGCGAGATTTTCGGCATTGTCTTCACCTTGAATACCTTCGGATTCTTTGGCAAATATCTCGTCATAGTACTACTGATAAGCTTTTGGGACATACTTCTGCCCTAAAAGCATTATATCTTTTACTTTTTTTTCATTAATTTTAAGAGGATAACACTGTGCCAGTTTATTATTCGGTAATGAAAGAACGCCCTCCGATTTTTTAGCAGAGAATTTATTATAGACGGGTAGAATCGTTGACTCACTGCATTCAATTTATCACTCCTTTTTCGCATAACTTTAAAAGGTCTTCTTTTTTTTTAACGGATATTGGCAGCATAGTTTTGTACAACTTGCTTATTTTCAAGGTACTATAGTCAATTTTTTGAGTGGCTCTCGATTTTCTTTCAATATTAATGCTTTTATATTCACCAAAATAATCATAGCGGTATTCAAGAATACCAGGCTGTATTTTCTGAAATCTGAAGCACTTTACTTTCAACCAGTTTACTTTATCATTATTACAATCAGTTGTCTTATTTCTAAATAAAGTCTTGGATAAATCCAGTAAATTAAGAAATTCATTAAACTTAAACTCTTTGGTGATGAATGGATCTCCAAATTTATTTCGGTTACGTTTGGATCTAGCTCGTTTAAAAATACTTATCCAGTCATGGACTACATAAACTGGTTGATATTTTTTCTCTTTTTCAATGGCACTGTGCATGGAATCAACCTCCATGTAGCTGTGGCCACTTTCTAAGAATTTATGCTCTATGATATAACCGCAGTTGTTTGAACAATATAAAGAAATAGAGCAGCAATATTCTGGTTTCGGTTTTGTCCACCGCATGCATCCGAATATAAGGTTACATGTTTTACTTCCGGCTTTAAGCCTATAAACCAATTATACAGTGATGTTCCAATTTCACAGCTACCTCGCATTCCATGTAAAGCAGTATGCTCTGTGTGGTTCTGGAGCTTCATAAATGGTTAAGTTATACACATTAATTTTTCGGCTGTAATACATCGGTGAAACATCGGACGATGAAATCTGTAACACAGATTGTAAATCGAACGTAACCATGATAAATGCAGAATTGTCTTCCAAAGCAGCTTTATCAATTTCTTTTGATCGGGCTGCTTCGTTTTTCCGAGTAATATGATTTTGATATGTATCTTCCAAGTTACAGCGGTCTTGAATGTTAGAATCTTGATACCGATTACAAGTTGCGCACTGATCTTTTTTTGGCTTAAAAAAATAAATATTATAAGATGTGCAAAAAATGTTTCTATATGCATGGGAAGAAACTGATTTAAAATTATTTTTTAAACAGTAGGCCCGGTATAAGGTCGTACATTTTTGAGATTGATAGCTTACGATCTAAACAGAGTCATTTTGAAGATTTTCGATTGTAATGACTTTCCATTGTTGGAAAACTTTCAATGTGGGCCTTTACAATATCTATGTCAGAATCGGAAGTTTTATTAACATAACATAATCATATTAACATAAACATAACATAAGCTTTTTTTCCTCTTCCATCTTCACCTTCGAATACATCCAAAGAATTTCTCTTTTTAAAAGCTGTCAAAATAGGACCATTATTTATATTAAGCGTTTTCATAAAAAATGATTGACAAATTCTTATCTTGTTAGTACCTTTATAGAAAACAGAATTTTATTTTGACGTTTAAAACTCACTAAGTTTCAGTGATGGCACCACATTTATTATATAAAACTCATTAAGTCACTTAGTGAGTTTTTGCATGAACTCAAAACAGGCTTAATGACTAGTGTGATTTTTATGGACTTCTTTTTTGGTACTTAGTGAGTTTTTAAGCGTTTAATATTTGGTTCAGTGATAGAACAACATTAGACTTAGTGATATTTATCAAAATCTCAAAATCTGAAAATATTGACTTAGTGAGAGTTTTTGCTGCAAGCCGACGAATATGTTCTTCTTTCAATGATACGAGGCATAGCTTTATGATAGCCTTGATAGCCTATGATAGCCTTACAAGTTTGTGGTATTAAAATGCTTAAAGTTGGTGCAGATATCCCTGTGAAAAATTTTAAGTCCTCATAGGAACGCCCAGTGGCCAAAAATCTTAAGGTAGCAACTAGTTTTTCTTCGGTACCAATGGCTTTCCTCATGATTGTGTCTTTTTTTAATATTCTCACCAAATTCATCAAATAGTCAAAACAGGCATTGTCCATTCTTAGGTAATTTTTATAACCTTCAGGATAGTTTTCTCGCAAATGTTGAATTAATGGAATATCATTATACCGGGACCTGTAATATTATTTTGATGAAGAAACGAAGTAATAGTTACAAACGTTACATATAAAAAAGTAATTAAACATAAGTCATACCGGTAATCTTGCGCTTATTCGATTTTTTCAGATACCGACATATTTGAATATAAAAATTAAATAATATAAAGAAAACCTTTCCTAAACCTTTTTAAAAAATACAAATTCCACGTCTCGTTCCACGCGCCACGTAATCGCGCGCGATTTATCCTTTACACGTAAGGATTTACGCTCGCTATTCATTCCAACCAGTTTTAAGCAAACGCAAGAGTTTCTTGCTAAATTACGAGTTTTTTTGAGCTACAGTTTTGATCGTAGTTTTGACCGTCCAAATTTGCATGCGAGCAATCGCGCGTTCCGCAGGTGCGCGGTTAAAACGATGCGTGTAAAGGCCGCTAATGTTCTAAGTACAAATCCTTTTGAGCAACTTGACGGTCCAAATTGCTGTGTACAAAGCTTCTTTGACGTTTCTTTTGACAGGAATCATATGATGAAAATGCTGAATACCATAACCCGACAAAGAGACGAGTATTGTGTGCTGCCTACCAACAAACCTTTAACATTGAAAACAATTGCTGCATAAAAAGTAAACAAAATAGATTTTCTAGTTTAGAAATGAATAGGAAAAAATCGATTTTCAACCATGAATTAAACCGATTAAAAATACTAATCATAGAATTTTAATTAAATTATTTTATAGGCTTGGTTATCTCAAATCGATTTTTCAACAATGCGCAGTGAAAAGCGCCGGTTCCCGCATGGAAAACAGGAATCGGCAGGAGAAAAATAAAATTCTAAAATTCCGCCGCCGTCAGTCTGGCGAAAATGGCGATACCGAGGGTATTGTGTCGCGCTCGTTTCCTCTTAAATAGCGATATTTTCGGGATTAATAAATTTACGCCGCTTATTAACAGTGCCTCCTTGAATAAAGTAAGTTAGGTTTTAATTTATAGTTTTTGAATTATAATTTAATTTAGCTTTATTCGCTTAGCAGGAGCAGGAATAAGTTAAATTTAGTATCGAAAAACCGAGAAAAAACACTTGTTGTTCCAAGCAGTTTTCTATATTCCTAGATAAGTTGTCAAGAAATCACAATATTTGCTATAAAAGTATCCAGCCTACTTTGCAAGAAAATCAATTGTTTTTTAAAAATTTCAAATGTGAGGTTAGGAGAGCCCAGTAACAAACAATTTAAAGACTTCTGTGTCAAGTTTTCAAGCTTTTTAAGTGAAAGTGTATTAAAATCAGTATAAAGTTATAATTAAATAATAGGACACATTTATATACCCTAAATAATTACTATATTTTAAGCCATTGAAGCTAACTTATGTGCTTTTTAGAGTGCCCAGTGCATCCAAAAACAGTTATTTTTAACCTTAGTTGCTTTAAATCTGAAATGCCCTTGTTGGCCATTCCTATAAACCCCACATATCTTCTAAAATATTATTCATATTTAGTACTGAACAACTTGATTTGTGAGTTTTTTAAGTATAGAAATATATTGTCTTGACATCATACTTAGAGGGACATAAGTGTCCTTCACAGATCAATTCTGGCCCCGCACTGTTCTTAATTTAAATAAATCATTTAGGACTTCATCACAGTATATGTATCTACACATTTAGAGCATACAAGAAAATGAATCAGGCTTCAGAATTATTAAAAGGAGGTTGCTGCCTTTTATTTATTACATGGCTTGATCAGTACCAATATGGATTTATTAGCACCATTTCAAAAGCATTGGATGAGGAAAAAATAGTGTTATAAAGTTGTAATGTTTATTAATTTAAAAAAGGCTTTTGATGGGGTGGAACTTGTTTGGAAACTAGAAATCAATATATTAACTTGAGTGGTATTACAAGTGGGTTATTAAGAAACAGGTATGGTGTACCTCAGGGTTCGGTTCTAGGGCAACTATTGTACCCTTTGCATTGTATTAAGTCTAAAATCTGTTCAATTAAGAGCAAGATATTCTATGTCCGCTGTTGATATAGCAAAAATGTACATAGGAAATAAATAAATAAATAAAAGGGACTTTATTTTTGACTCAGTGAATTTAGGCAATGCTGCTTTTAACCAAGTACATAAATGATCAGTATACATAATAGATAATGTTTGGAATACAAAAATATTACCACTGTATCTAAATTCACAATCTTAATAATTATAAAGAAAAACAGAAAAAAAATATATAGGTAAATCCAAAATAATGAAATCATAAAAAATTAAATTATGAATTTAACAAACTAAACCATAAATTATAACAAATAACAATAATCCATGCATAGAAAAAAAAGTAATGGACAAGAAGTTCAATGTAATATCTAATTAAAAGACACAAGAAATAAGCAATAAGATGGGAAAAAAAATCATGTAAAAAAAGCATTGTTATTAATCTAGTAAAGTCTGTCTGTCTGTACTTTTTTTAAAAGCTTGTCTTTGCAAATCTATCAAGCTGGATGGTATTTCATTTAAAAGTTTGCTGGCCTGGTAGCTAAAACAACCTCTGAAAAGGCTTGTTTGGTATTTTGGTATTTCCAGTTGATTTCTGTACCATGTATTTAAGTTGTGTACAGAAGTTCTATATGATAGTTTGTCTATTAAATACTGAGGTGTTTGTGTTGTTATGAGATTAGTTAGGAAGGAAGCAAAATGCAACTTTTGTCTTTTTTCGATATTAAGCCACTGTAGTTCTTTTATTTTGTGACTTATGTGATCCCTGATTCTTAAATTGAAAATTAATCGTGCACAAGAATTCTGTATCTTTTGCAATTTAAACTTTGTCCCACAATCAATGAAAGGTCCGTAAACATAGTTGCCATAATTGGTATGAGAGAGCACCAAAGTGCAAAATTGATAAAATGTTTGCTTTTATAAAGATTTCTCAGCGCATAGTACGCTTTCTGGCATATTTTAGCAGCATGCGATTTAAATCGCAAATTGCTATCTAGAATGATGCCCAAGTTTTTGTACTCAGTAACCACCTCGCCCATCATTTTTACGTTTACGTTGGACAATACATAATCCCTCTTGTTACCAAAAAACAGCACCACTGACTTCTTTGGATTCAGTTTTAGACCATTTTTATTTGAATAAGCATGAATTTGATCTAGGCATTGGTTAATTTGTCTTTCAGCTTCAAAACAGCCTTCCTTCTCGAAAGGAAACTTGAATCTGACTATCATCAGCAAATTGCTTTAATTTACACTTGTTGGTTATACACCGGTGCATGTCCATTGTATAGATTACAAAGAGCAGCGGGCCCAATATTGAGCACAGGCAGCACACTCGAAAACTTCTGGTTAATAATCTCTCGCTGAGATCTTTGTGTTAAATAACCTCTTAAAAGTTTTATGATTTGGTCGTTAAATCCATAATAATGTAACTTGGCACACATAAGTTCTGGATCCAGCGTGTCAAAGGCCTTGCTGTAGTCAAGTAACACCAGGGCACATTGTTCTCCTTTATCTATCGACTGGATAATTTCATCCAAAACGTCCAGCAAAGCTGCACCTGTACTAAAACCTCTTCTAAAACCTGACTGATATTTATAGAAAAGATTATTTTTTTGCAAAAAATCGAAAATTTGATGGTATATTATCTTTTCAAAAATTTTAGAAACCACGCACAACAAACTAATTGGCCTTAAGTCTGAGTGATTCTTAGGATCACTATTTTTTGCCAAGGGTAAGACTGTAGCTGTTTTCCATTGTTGGGGAAAAGTGCTGGTTTCTTTGATTAAAAATATGCGTTAGAAACGGAATAATAACTGGACAGCATCGTTTAAGCATTTGAAGCGTAATCTGGTCCGACCCAGATGCATTTGACGTAAGCGAAGAAATAGCACGCCCGACTTCGTAATCATTAACCAAACGTAAACCAAATGTGTCTTGAACGGTCGAATTGATTTGGTAAAATTTTATTGTATCTGGATCAACACTTGGACATATTTGCTGTACAGATTGAATAAAAAAGTTATTTATTTCATTTGGATCCTGTAGTTGTATGGGAATGTGATAATTGCTTTTATTTTTATTATAAACATTCATGTCATTAAGACCTTGCCAAATGTTTTTGCTATTATTTGTTGTGCTCGGAAAATTGAGATAAGCTTTTTTTTCATTGCGAACTGCCCGTGTAAAGAGGTTTCTAGCTCTTTTGTAATCCTCCCAATCACCAACGCTTTTTGACTTTTTGTACTTTGACAAAAGGCTATTTCTATATTTTTTCATTGTTTGCAAAACCCCAGTAAACCAAGGAGATTTTGGTCTGGTTACCATTATTTTACGTTTTGGCGCATGCTTATCAAAAACAAAACATTATCTGTCAGCGTACTAATTTTGTCATTAAGTTCAACTTGATCAAATATTTGTCCCCAGTTTAGGTTAAATAAGTCGCTATTAAATTTTTCTAGATCAAAATTGCTGTAGTCACGATACTCGAGAATTTTCGGAGGCAGCACTGGCAAATTAATTGTAATATTACAGTATATTAATTAATGATCAGATGTTTCATGCATGTCGTGATGATAGACCTGACCATTCAGCAATTTCTCATTTGAAATGATAATCATATCTATTAAAGAGGCCTTTTTTAATGAAAATCGAGTGGGATTCATAACAATCTGTCTGAAATTAAAAGACTCAAGCAAATTGTTGAAAGATTCATTAATAGTCGCGTATTCTAACAAGTTTATATTAATAT
This sequence comes from Anthonomus grandis grandis, assembly GCF_022605725.1. NCBI lineage: Eukaryota > Metazoa > Arthropoda > Insecta > Coleoptera > Curculionidae > Anthonomus > Anthonomus grandis. The sequence goes on from NC_065558.1 coordinate 8,996,529, forward strand.
CGCCCAACAAAATCAACTCATCACAAAGAGGTAAAATGTAACCAATAGTATATTGTATATATATTCTCCAAGAGATTAATTGCAGAGTAAACACCAACACTACCACCTCTAGTATCACGATCTACTCTTAAAAACCGGTAGCCCTCGATAGTGTCTATCTTGGGCTCATTAGAAATGTCCTTAGAAAGCCAACTTTCTGAGATAGCCAAAATATCCAATTTAAGACCAAGAAGGCAATTTTTAATATCTACTATGCTTGGCAGCAATGAACGTACGTTTAAATGACCCACTTTGAGACTAGATGCCATAAAAAGTTAAAAAAAAAAAAACAAATAAATAACTTAATAAACCCAAAGTAACCAAAAAAAAACAAAAAAAAAACAGTAAAAAACAAACCAACTAAGCCAGCAAACTTTCTAAGAACCCCATACTTTTTATTGCAATTACTGGCTCACCATCATCCTTCATGGCTAAGATCTGTCCATTTTTGTGCCATACAAATTTGTAGCCTTTTTGTCTCAAATTTTTGGCTTTTTTAAAAAGTTCGTATGAGCCTTTGGTCATATCTTCATCTAAGAAAATTCGATCCAATGAGTCTCCCAGCCCAGAATTCTTCACTGTCATCTTTCCCCTCTTAGAGCGCGCTTCCAGAACCGCCCTTTTCAGCTCAGTGGGTAGAGTAAGTATAACCTTAAAATCGCCATTTTTTAGTGAAACATGTTTTATATATTCTATGTTAGCCTCAGAAGCATCAACATTTAAAGATTGAAAAAGCCTGATTGCTTTTGAAGCCGTCTGGTTTTTCTCCTCTTCCCCCTTAATTAGCCCTGTTATGCATACATTATTCCTAATTTTGTTTAATTCCTGGGAGGCTTGAGATGATTTCAAACATTCTACCTCTTGTTTTAGGATAGCATTCTCTCGTAATAATGAAGAAAATCTGGTAGAAACTGTTAATGATGATTTAGGTCTATATTATGGTGGCTAATTTGATAACAAAAATGAATGTCTATAATGCCTTTTTCGTATCATATATCAGGTATCTTTTACATATATGGGAATATATGGTAGAACAAAATTTAGTCATGTTCAAGATAGAGCTACTCATGCAAGGACATTGTATTATTATTTAGGAGTTTTTAACCGAGAGAAAATTTTGTTTCTTGACCAATGTAGAGTAATGTATAAAATCCTTAATAATTAAACTAACTAAAATATAATTCTAGTTAATTGTTTTCAAATGAAATTCACAGCTACAATACCAGACCTCAATTTAATTTATACCAACCTAATTAACTGTGTGTTGAAGGTATATAATGAATTACCTAATAACCTAAAAAATATAAGAATTTGTAGGACATTTGTAAATAAACTAAAATATTTTCTTCTGGTAAAATAGATGTAGATTATGTTTAGAAATAGAATTAATAATATATTATTCATAGACAGTTTAGAGCCAAAAATATCCAAACTATGTTGAAATGTTACATGACTCTAACATTAAAGTGAAGGAATAACAACTGCTCAAGTTTTCAAAAAAATCTCCCTGCATTCTTAACCTTAGATTGATATTACGAAATCTTCTATTTATCAATTCTATCAAATAAGAGTCATTGGATCTAATATTATTAAGGATTTAGTAAATAAATAACACATCCTGTATTTATCTTTTGTTAACAAGTGTTTGAAACTTAAAAGTAGTTAACATTGCATTATAAGATATTAAGTAGGGACAGACTTTATTTTACTTGAGGCGACCAAATTCTAGAGGCATACTCATGGTGTGGTCTTACTAAACATTTATTGTTTTAATTGTATCAGATTTTATAAAAATAATTGAGTTACTCATAATAAATCCTAATTTGCTAATGCCTTCTTAATAATATGGATTAAGGGTGAGTTGAAATTGACATTAGGCTGCAGTATTTGAATCTCAGCATTGTCAATAATCATAAGAAACAAGATGTACTTTATCTGTGAAGATAATTACATAACATTTGTCAATATTTAGTGACATTTTGTCTGCAAAAAACCATTGAGAAATACGCTGCAGGTCGTGCAGAACGCCCTGAGGCTGAAAATTGAAATCATTTGCAAAAAAGAAGGATTTTTGAATATTACTGACATTAGGCAAATCATTAATAAAAAGTGTAAACAAGACAAATTGGTCAGAGGCCTTACTTAGATCATGATAAATTACCATGATATTCTCTAAATAACTTCAAAAAATGATAAAAACAATGAGAAAACTAGTATAAAAAGTTCCTTTTCTAAAAATCTTGCCATTTCAACTTAAAGGTGAATGAATTCCACTGATTTTCTCTCACATTTTTTAAGTAATAAAGAACCTCATAAATATCTAAAAATAATTTGTTAATATTTAAACAATGATTAAACTTCCTCAACTAATTCGTGACACTCTCGATTAATAATGATTTTTCCTGGATTTTTACAGATTGTGCATGTCCAAGTGGTGAGGTCATTCCGAACCAACTTCTCAGTAAACTTGGTCACCACAGAAAAAAAAGAAAAGGACAAAAACAAGGAATTGACCAGCAGTACGTCCAGCTCATCATCATCATCATCCGATAGTGATCACACTGATGACGATTCGGATTCAGAAGGTATAAATTATTTTGAAAAAAAAATGGTGTTCTCTAGACCTGTATATATTATTTAAACCATCTAAAATGAGAATCTTGGCAATGCGTTAGGTTTAAAAGATAAACCGATTGATAGAGAATATTTTTAGCTGATGTTCTATTTCGTGTTTTGCGCGAACTGAACGTTAAATAAAAATAGATATTTCACAAAATAAACATGTTAAAGGCTTAATGATACCGGAGCTCTTTAGCCACCAGCGCATTTTTTTTTGTAAAAATGCAAATGTTTAAAAGGATAGTGGAGATCCAGGTTTATTATCAGTGTTTAATTATTTATTATGTAACAGGGTTTTTGTTTTGTCTTTGGGTTAACTGATCATATTTAAGGATCTGAAAGATCCTGTAAACTAAACTTCTTCAGCAGAAAATCGATTATACATGTATGTACATACATTTGTGGTGTCCGACCTATCTCTTATCCCGCCTCGCCTATAAAGTTGTATCCTATAAAACTCCTTAAGATCGATACAGAAAAGTTTTGGAACAATTCGTCCTGAATGGAGTTCGAGTACTTTAAATGCTGAGATTCTATATTAAAAAAAAAACTTTCTAACTATACGTTCTAAATTCGAAGAACGTACCGCTAATATATTTTCAAGCTGATCCTCGATTTTTCGGTGCTCCCTCGAAAAATTGCTGCAAAGGATAAATTATTTGCCACTGCAGTGCCTGTAGTTAATATGCTGTAAAGTGTTCGGTATGCATTATGCAAATTATTGTGCTGCACATGTATTTCACAGTTTCTGGGGGATTATATGAGAGCATAATTTCATCATTCAGGTGTCACCCGAAAGTGTAAATTTGCTTTTTTGGTTTGTATAAAAGTGGCAGATTGGGTGGGTAAATAGTATGTGGCATTCAATTTTAAGTATTATTTACATTTTTAGAAATCTTTATTTGTTTATGAAAAAAAAGTCATATTATTACTGATATTTACTTTTGCTTACAAATAGGAACCAAACAGTAATAAATGACCAAACAAAGGACAGTAGTAAATGCTATAAAGGTAAGAAAAAAGTTTTACAAAAAAGAGACTATTAGAGCCTGTTATATTATGATGATATATAGTCTTAAAGATGTGCATTTGACATGTATAAATCTTGAAATCTTCAATTGGAGTTCATCAATTTTTATACCATTTTTTTGCACTATGTTACTAACAATACTCATGCCTTGTCCCTAAAAACACCAGCGTAATCAAACAGAATATTACTATTATTTGGGAAAACGTTCATTTTATACCTCATTAAAGACATTTATGTGCCATTCACACATCATTTCAACATCAATAAAATTCCATGACTTGTTTCAAAGATTATTACCGAATTAATTTTTTTATTGCCTAAGGTAAATAACATATCAGATTGGCGTTAAATTCAATTATGTTGGCAATGTGATATTACACATAGGTTTGCTTATTTTATATCAAAGTTATTATGGTTTCAATAGTTCTATCTTATCTGGCTGAATAAATCTATTAACCAATATTACCAGAATTAGTGTTAAAGTAGGATCATAGTTATTATAAGATTTAGTTCAATAGATTAAAAAAAGATTCGAATTTCTTTTTGGTTCAAGATCCATTGTACTACATAGAGCTTTTTTTGTCAAAGAAATTGTCTATTTTTTTCATTATTGGCTAAATCATCTACCGAACTTCTTGGCTTTTAAATTGTTAATTACCTAAGATAAACAAACGATTTCCTTTACAAAATCTGAATTTATTTGCAATATTTGGTATAATATACACTATCAACGACTTAAATATTATTGTGGTTTCATTGTAAATGACTCTAACCCACACCTTATCTACATGGATAACCTTATAACATCTATATCTAAATTACTATAATCGGTACAATGAAAATATATTCTTAAGCAACTTCATAGGGCTCGAACTCCATTTCGTTGTGTCTTTTGGCCGGTGCCAATTTCTCTTCATAATCATAATTATTTATTTTATCGTTAAACTGATTTTTATTGTTCTCCTTTTTTAACTGGCTCCATTGCACGAATTTATTATTATTAGTTGAACCTTTTCGTTCTTCCGCTATTATCCTTGGCTGATGATCCACTTGATTATTCATCTTAATATTTTCGTTTATTGCATTCTTATCCCTGACATCATCAATAATTTCTTTGATAACATTATTGTTCTTCTCAGTATTATTGCAAATTTTCTTCAACTCTTTTTTATTTGGGGCTCCCACAAGCTCCAGTCGGCTGCTACAGCTATTAGACTTAACCAGTTTGAATTTCAAGCCTTGATACTCTTTGCTGACCTCACTGAGGGTCTTATCGATGCTTCTCCTCCTGCAACTCTTGCACTCCATACACCTTTTTTCATTATCTTTGATTTCCTCCATGATAACTTTGGTTAAGACAGGCTGGTTTTGGTGCTGATTAACCACTGTACCTCCATAATATGTGACAGTGGTGCCATATTCTCTAATTTTTTCCAAAATATCTTCACTCACGTACTCTGTACAGCAGTCTAACGAGTCATGCAAATTTTCACCATCCATTTGTTCCTCTTCATGTTCTGAGATGGTTGATGGTGAACTAGACGTGCTACATTTGTCCTTGTCAGGATCACTGCTAGGATATAACTGTTCCTTTGTTGGATGTACAGTTTCAGTGCCTTTTTCAAAAAACTGCCTGGCCTGTCTAACAACTTCAGGACGAGGAAGTTCATCATCGTTAACCTCTTTGTTCACTCTGATTGGGCGAAAGAAAAAATGCTTTCTGATGCCTTGCTTGACATCGTCAAACTCGCCCTCTTCGTTGATTTTTGGCTTAGGAACTGGATTGTTGGTCTTGGAAGTGGATTTTTTATAAGGAACTTTGGACCGTATTGGTTCAATAATTACTATATTGTTATCAATAAGGAGCTCCTGAAAGCTGTAGTCTTGTAGATACTGCATCAAGCCATCAAATTGTTCCTCGCTCTCACAGTTTGCTAAAATTTTCTTGTTGAATAGTTCTGGTTTGATCACTTTATACCGAACATGATCGAACTGGGGTACGTTTATGCTATTTGATTTTAAAAGCACGGGCTTTTTCTTTTCATCGTTTTTCGGTACCAGTTCTACAGCAGTGGGGCAGAGGCTTTCATAGCAAGGTTTCTCAAAGAAATCGCACGTTTCTTTGATTATTGGAGATATTTTTTCAACTTTTTCTGGTAACTTTGGTTCGAACATTTGCTTTGCCAGTTGGACTTTATTGGGTGCTTTTTCTTCGACCACCTCTGGTTCGAATTTCTTTTTCACTGAACTGACTTTACTTTCAACATTCTCTGGTGTTGTTTTCATTTCGTCGCACTTTTCAACGCTACTATCAACCCCTGCTATCTTAGTCCAATAGTTCCTGATATTGTCAACTTTCTCTTGAATTTCTGGATCCATGGTTTTCACCTCTAAGCTGATGTGCTGGGAAGAGTTATTGTTAAAATCGATACAGAAACCGTTGTTTTGTAAAGTGGTATTGACGTTCTTGACAGCCTCCTCGAAATCTTTCTCGCTATTTTTAATTTTAGTTGGTTTCTTTTTTTTTATCTTCACCTGGAAGTCTACAGGAATATTGCTCTTTGCAGTGATATCAAAATGGTTTCCGATATTAACGATGAAACGATTTTCGGGTAATTTTTCACAATGCCTCAGCTTCCTATCGATTTTTTCGCACTGATGCAAGTTTTTGCTTGCAGTGATGTCTGGTAGCGAGTAAAACTGATTGGTGGCCAAATTTGACTTTTTCCTGGTTAAGTTTGAGAGTTTTTTCGCTATAAAGCTCTGCAAGGGCTTCTTGGAGCCCTTTTGAGTTTCCAAGAACTCCTTCAGGTAGTTGTGGCTATGAGTTTTAGTTTCAGGCTGCTCAACCTCAATGATACTCTTAAACTCTTCTTGTGGTGATTCTTCGGAAGGGACCTCAATTGTAATGGCGTCACTTTGTTCAGTGATAGCTTTGGCCTCCTCCTTAACAATATTTTCGTTGTTCAATTTGATTTCGTCACAATTCGTGTTAGTTTCGAACTCTATGCTAGACTGAGCTTCTTCTTTTGCTACTTTTTCACTTTTTTCAGTAGTTTGAAATAACTTTTCGTAGTCAAAACTTTGATAAGGCGTGGGGCCTCTGATTGTTCGCGGTTTGGAGTACAATCCTTCGACTTTTTTCGTTAAAACGATATTTTCGTCATAGGAAATACTTTCTGGCTGCTCTGGGGTCCAAGAAATGTTGTCCAAGGAAACGTATCTCGATTTATCTCTGGAATACGTTGATTGATTATCGACGATAGAGATGTTGTCTGTCGCATCAGAATCAGGATAGTAATTAGGGAGACTAAGACCAGCTAGTTCTTCAAGTGATTTCCTAAAAAATTTTTATGATTAATCATAATAGATATTTACAAAGAACATTTTACCCTTCATATTGACTCTCATCAAACCCTTTTGAGTCTTCAATTATTTCCACTAAAGGGCTGTTATTACGAGTGGTGTACCCAGGCGGAATATCATAGATACTTCCATCAAGCGGGAAATTCTTGTAACTCGGGTTACTTGGCAAAGGGCTGTAATCCGGGGGTATTTCCTCAGGCTTGCCGTGGAATCTCCTTAAATGAGACGCCTCTATACGGAGGGATTCGTACCTAAAAGTCAACATTAGGGATCACTGGGGTGTATAGTTGGTTTAATTATACATGGGATAAGTGTGATGACTTTTGTTTTGGGTTTAGGCTCGGGCTTGATGTTAATTTATTCGTCTGGCCCCTTTTATGGCCAGAGGGCGATGAACTATTTAAGGGCAAAGTTATTTTATTTGATAATAAACTCCATCTTAGGCTATTTTGAATTCAAATGAGAGAGTTATCTAAATTTTGTTTAATTAAGGACGGTAGGGCTTTAAGTTGGTAATTTTATATATGCTGAATGTTTGCCAAAAACTCACGCGAAACTAGAAATGATAATGAATATTCGGTTAATCCTGAAGTAACTTGCTTAATATTTGGCTGCATAACGGAGGGAATTTGAATAAAAGAATTATAAAGAATTATTAAGTTACTAAGGGCTCGTTTTGGTTCCAAATTTAGTTAGATTGTCGCTTATCGGTTTTAAGAAGAAAAACCATAAAAAAGTGAAAATACGCCTAAAATTCCATTTATTGAATTCAGGACAATTAGTCTTACAAAGCCATTAAAACTTTTTCATTAATATTTAAAACACATTAAAATCACAACTTCCTAAGTTTTTTCCCATTTAATAAATTATACACATTTTTATACAATTTCGCTTAATAAAGGTTCATATTTTACGCCCTCGTTAGTCGTCGCAAATAGACCGCGGGGGACACGTGATTTTAGTGTACCAGGGTAGGCAACCCACAATACGCGGCTTAATGAATATACACGCGACACCCTGTTGAGAGACTAAAGAGGTAGCAAAGCCGGGACTTAAGCTACAGAATTAAATTGTGAAATTTACAAGAAAATAGTGTGCCGTATATTTCGGTGGTTTTTGTACCTTGTGTCCTGAACAAAACTTTTTTCGACAAGTTTCGCCCTGGGTATAAGTTGCGGCCTGCGGCCGTTACTCTCCAGATAATCCAAACTGTAAAACAAATTTTCTCGGGAAACCGCGAAACTACGGGTTCGTCTAAGGCTACACTGTTCGTCCCATGGGATTTGGGATACGTTGTCTAAACTTCCCCGTTTGTGTTTGTCGCTTTTTTGGGTAGACCTAGAGAGAAAAAAAAATATTTTAACTATAAGTTGATTAAGAAATTTTAATTTTCTGAAAAATTGTTGATCTCTCAAAAAAAAATTATTCTAATAGAAAATCTACTCTTTTTTTGGGTTAAATTAACAGTTTTTGATAAACGTTTCTATCCTTAATAAAACAAATAAAAAATATCCAAGGCATGAAGATGACTCAAAAGTTTACAAACACTTAAAATATATAAAGATCGAATTGCCAGTATTCTTTCACTGTGGCTATGTTGGAAACACTTTATCCTTTCTTAAAATGATTTTAAGCATGTAATTTTGGATTGTCTTTAAAGGTTTTAATGCATTTTCGTAAGAACTTCCCCATACTATTATAGCATAACTCAGTGTTAGCGTTCAGTTAAAATATATTATAAATTAGTTTGTATGTTCTATGTTATTAGAATTAGGCACAACAGCGCCGCTTTATCTTAAAATTTATTATATAAACACAGACAAGTCCAAGTGGTAATTCGATAGGGTCTGGCATCAACGGGATTCGACATCGTTGACAAAAAGACAGAATCACCACGAGCCTTGGTGTAAACGGACACATTTGATATTCCTCATTTTTAGTGACAAATACAGTGTGTTGTCACTTACATTTAAGTCTAATATTCTAAAACTCAGTAAAGACTTTACAATAGCTTTGTAAACAAATATCAAAAGTTGTTCGTTTAGAATTTCTCAATCCATTTACCTGGATGCTATAAAAATTGGGACGATTGGCGTTGGTTAGGGAGAAAGCGATGTAGTTAGTTTTGTCAACATTTAATGTAAGTTTAAAAGAGTCTAGCTAATTTTTGATTAATGTTAAACCTAAAGATGTTTTTTCACCCACAAAAATGCCCACAGTATCGTCAGCATAAGAAAGTACAACTCAAGTAAGTATTTGTTAAAGAATTTATACAGATTAGGAAAAGTAATGAATAAGTTAAATAGATTAACCTTTGGCTAAATTTCGCCTATGTATATATTATTGAAAAGTACAAACAAATTATTAATCAAAATTATTTAGGTATTTATGACTTAAGTTTTGTACACGGGTTTGGGGTATCGAAAGCCAGTTTAATCTGAAAGATTTTTTGTCAGTGGTATCCGTATGGGGTTTTTAATTGAATATTCTTGGGAAAAAAAATCGTACGCCACTGTTTTTTCCAAAAACAAAAATTATCTCTAAAATCCCCTCTCAGTTTGGAGCAAATTTTATTCGTTGCCTTTTGTTCGTAAGAGGTAAGGTTTTCGAGTAAAAAAATAAAAACCACGTTTACTCTGCACGGAAATTCTTCATTTTCTTCAGATAAGGATAACAAAGGTTAAACTCTTTACACCTAGCGCAAGACGTGAAACTAATATGATTCATTAGCATTTTCAAGTTCTTTGTCGCCGATAACCTGAGTGAGACTCTTGATTCCTATCAATACCTCCAAATATGCACAGAATTCATTCATTAATCAGTCATTTTTCGAGAGTGAACTCTGAGTTTCCTAGATCGCCTTTTAGGATCTAATCTATGACCACGAATATCAGCTCCAGTTAGAATTTACAATATTCTTTAATACGCCACACGAATCTAGCCACATTATGGGACGAAGTGCTTTCTGCGAGTGAGGATGACTTTTCGCCGGATATGAGTGAATATAACCCTTCTGGTTCTGAGTCTTCCAGTTCTGAAGAGGATCCAGAAACACCGAGAAAAAAGATTAGGATTTGCAATAGCTCTGAGAAGAAACGCGAGTTTTTTTTCTCCTCCCTCTGATATGCCCAGCACTTCCGCAAAAAGAGTAGTGTTTGCAAAAGAACTCCAAGCTAATGACAACACATCGCAAACGTCAATACCAGGTAACAATATTGACGAAGTTATTGAGAGTGTCATTCAGCGAAATATCAATTATAATGATGAGACCATGCTGGATGAATCTCTAGCAGAACATGAAAGTGATTTGTTTTTTTGGTCTGATGTAACTGGCGTGCACATGAAAAATTTTTTATTTACAGTCACCAATCCTGGCATTCGAGCGCATCTTTATGATTTGTATGACCAAACTCCATATTATGAATTTTATAAATTAATAATTACTGACGACATAAATTTGATTTATTTGTTCGAGAAACAAATATATACGCTGAACAACAAAAAGCCCAAGTTCAGTGTTTAATCACGAAATGCACGTGTTCAAAGCTGGAAAAACACAGACCGCTCGGAGATGGAACTACCTTCAATTTCCTCATATTGGTCAACAAGCAAAATATACTTAAACTTTATAAAACAAATTACGCCTAGAAATCGTTTTCAACTGTTGTTAAAAACTTGGCATTTTGCAAACAACGAAACCGTTCCTGATGGTGACAGATTGTACAAGATAACACCTCTTGTTACAAAACTATTGGAGAATTTTCAGTCTCCAATTGTCCCTGGCGAGTTTATCTGTATAGATGAGACTCTTGTACCTTTTAAGAAAATTATTCATTTAATTCAGAGAGTGATAAAACGAGCTCAATGTCTTTAGACCTAGTCCAAAACGTAAAACCAAGAAGACTAATTGACTTGAATTTCTTTGGCCTTTGATAACTCTAGATGAAGCTCTAAAAAAACCATCAGGATCCTTATGTGAACTTCTGGTTCCTCTCAAAATTTACAGCCTATTCAAGAACATATAATCCATAAGACAAGGACAGTTCATTGGCTTTTCCTTAAATATTACGACCACTGGAACTAAATAATTTAATAGAATGAAAAAAATGTCCTCCGCGTTTCTCAATATATGTTTATAAAGAAAATTAAGGCTTATTCTAAGTAAACACTGGACTCTGCAATTTGAGACACCCTGTAGAATTATTTATAACACAAAAAAATAGAATCAATACAAAAGCCCTTTTTGGTAAACCTCTTCGGACATGTTTGCTCAAGACTTTTTCTGGAGAAGTTTCTGTCAGTTTTGTTTGCTCTTCCTCCATAGGAGTATTTGCGGTTTATAAATAGACTTAATGGAATATGACTGTTGCCCTTGAAACTAAAAACCAGACAGAAAATTTAACGTTTAAATATAATTTATATTTCCTTCGATTAAGCATAAAACACTGCCAGCGGGGAGAGAAAGTTTTAATTAAGTGGTTCTTTAGAATTTATTAATTATTAACTGAAAGGGTTTCACCAGAGTTCTGATTGTGTCTCAAATTAGGATAATCTCATGAATTTTTTATGAATAAAGTTTATTTCGCAGCATCGAATTTACTGCATGCACAAGCGTTCGTTAACTACTATTTGGGCCTGGAATTTATCAAAATATGTAATAAAAGCTCAATTTAGATTCAGATTGGATTGCGTATTTTGGTTAGAAGAGCCAACAGAGCAGTTGTTTCCATTTGATTAATAGAACCTAAAATACATATGTATATGGGATAATTTCACATAAAATTACTACCGAATTTCCTGAAATATACAGATTGTTAATTAAAAAGTCTTGGAACGATTTAATTAAATTCGGCCTCAAAGCGAATTCGATTAAAAGAAAATATTTGCTTGGCTGAATTTTATGGAACAAGCCGGTTCTTTTGATTAAAATTAAAGCATGCCCGCACTTCTTGCACCAGATGCTTTTTTAATATAGTTTTGGGTTGACCCATATATGATGTGCCCTTAGTATTTTTATTTTTACGTTTTTAAAATTATATAATATCTAGGATTTTTTTGCGGTACTTTTCCTTTCGACAGATATTGATAAGAATTCTAGGGTGATATGGTACTTCATTGCTTATAATAAGAAAAATTAATATATCAACAATTAAGCCTCATAATAATACGATGAGTTGCAAGGATATAAGTATAATATTATTTCTTTACCTTTCTTGGGATTTCTGCAGTCTCCAAAACAAATTGTCCCTTGATGACTTGCTCGTCCTGGGATAATCCGCTTTCGTGGACGAGAGGTTTATATTCAACTTTAGATTGTTAATGCATGCGTCCTTCTCGGTTCTGAAAGTACACAGAAAAAAGCATATTTTCAAATGGAGTAATTAGATATTCTTATTTATATTTATTCTTATTTGGAGAAAGACTCTTTAAAAGGAATATTTCTCAGTATATACACTCTTAAAAATAGGTGAATAAAAATTCAACAATTGTATAGATTTTACATACAATTTGATTCTGGAAATGGTACAGAATCAATTTGTGTAGAATTTCTCTATGCTATTGTGTTTAAACAACTGTGGTTCTATAATCAACAAATTATGTATCAATTTGATTTATTTTATTGTATATATAGTACACTATTTGTGTACTTAAATTCGACAATATTTTATATTTATTTAATATAATTATTCAGTAAAAAAGCAAACTCTTAGTGTTTTTTTAACATGGTATGTACAGGAAAAAAACACAATTTGTGCATTTTAAATACACACGTTAGTGTAGGTTGTTTTAACAATATATTTTATTTTCTTTCATTTCAACTATTAAATTTTATTACAAATTGTGTATAATAATACTATATATTGTTTTATAAATTTAAATATAGTGTAGGTTACTTATTTTAGGTTTGTATATCAAATTAACATAAGAACTGGAGTTTTTTATTACAATGTTTTGTATTTATATTCATAAAAATTTAAAAATAATCAATATATTTGTATAAAAAAAATAAACAAATTGTTTAAAAATTTAAAATACATTTTAGAGAATTTCGTCATAAATCTGTGTAATAATAAATTCTACTGAGCCTGGGAAAAACAGGATAAAAAAAAGCTGTTTTTTTATTTTAACAATTTATTTAATAGTATGAAATATTTTCGAAAATTCCACCATTAATACATTAAAGCAATGTATTAAATATTTTCTTCAATCGTTTCAAACCTAAGTTTTTTCCATAGATATTTTACACTGCCTCCTTTGTAGCTCCATGTAAGTTTAGAGGATCTTGGTGGACACGATATATCTACAGGAGCCTTCCTTCCTATCCAATAAAAAAAATCTTAATTATTTGTTTTAATAGTAATAGCCTAGGTAATTTTTAAGAAATTTTTAAAATTTAATTTTAAAAGATTTTTAGTTTGTTGATAATAGTTTAATTACCATAGTAACATATCCAAACTATGATTAAGTAGATACCATTTTGTAATACAAATTGAAATACAAATGCAATAAAGGTTACAAATTTAACCGACCTCTACATTAAAATTGGATAGGTACAAAGATAAAAAAGATGTAAAAAAAGTAAGTATACCTACTTATCTATTCTACTGTAAAGTTATCAGTTATCACTGAAAAACTAAATAGGTACCAGCTACCTGTCTAAACATCAAAATATCCAGTAAATTCCAAGTTATACAATAAATGCAAAAAAAATATGGTGCTTACCTAATTACCTACCTACAAACTGCTCCTGGAGTTGGTCCAATAAACCCCACTCCTTAAGTTTATCTTCAACGAATATATCCATTTTTTTCTTATGCAATTTTAACACTTAACGAAACGAAAAAACCTTAAAACAAATTAATGCCGGCCGACTGATTGAAGGACTGAAGGTGAAGAATGAACAGTTGACCACCTGTGGCACTGGGAATTATAGCAATGCTGCCATCAAATGTATCTTAAAGATTACACCGCCAATTAAAAATTTACGTTTCCTTTTTCCTTACGCGTGTTATTATCACGATATTATTTAAATAAATAAAATAAGAACTTATGCTGATTGGGCTTATTTTTAAATATCCTATTAAATTATTTTCAATTAACAACTTTAAATCGACTGCAAATTTTGATGCATACCTTTACAACTGTTTAATATTGAATCTGGCAACATTGACGCTAACAACGAAGTTCTAGCGGCAAAGGCAAGGGCGTCGGGCGCGTCCTCCTTTATACACAATTGTGTATTATAACTACCCAATACATAGTTTAAAATTCTATAATTGTGAAGGGCTATTAGCAAGAATCGTTTTTATTCTACACAATTGTAAATAAAATCAACACAAGCCAGAATAAAAAAATAATTAAAAATTGTAGTAAAAATATACTTGGTTATTAGATTTTTTACCAAACTGCATTGAATTAAAAAAAAAATGTAGAATATTTATACACATTATCTTAATAATTAATATCCACTTATGGTGTATTAATTTAATATGCAATAATTGTATAAAATATACACATTAAAACATATACAAAATGCCTGAGAATTTTTATACAGGACTGTGAGATATTATCTAACAATTGTGTATTAAAATTAAACATTTTTTTTTACACAACAAAATGTGAAAAAATCCATCGGGATTTTTCTGTGTGTATATTTTCATTTTAATTTACGGTCTAAAACTAAGACTCGCATTATTTTGGTTTGAGCTTTTATGATCTTTAATTATAATAACATATATTTTTACTTAGAACATTGAAAGATTAGAATTAGTAAACAACAACTTTGTTTGACTTGAACACGTGCGCAGAGGCAAGGGGGTATTTTGTTTACAAACATGTTTATCGATTCTCTGTTGTCAACCTTACACACATTTTCAAAAGAGGAAATTGTTAGCTATATATCAACGCATAATATAATAATGTTAATTTAACTTATTGGTGTTAAAATACTAACATTCTTACTTCTAAAACCGCTTCTAAAAAATTTGTAATTGCAACACCGCAAACAAAAACTGATGTCATCTTACGAAATGTCATCTTGTTAAACGGCTTTGTGTTTACATTCGGCATTTGTGAAGTTCTGCGTTTTTTCTGTAGTTTTTGGTTGTAAAAGGTAAAACGTCTCATCAATGTTTTTGTGAGCTGTTACGATGGTAAAAACTTGTGCTTTTTGTGCACACCATAAAAAAAGGCCGATCTTTTCAAAACTAAATACCGATACTGCCATAACATCATGATACTGTCATCATGAATGTAGAATACTAAAAACTTATTTAAGAAATCTATAATAATTATAAAATATGGAAGTGTTTATTAGATAGGTACCTTTACTCTAATGAAGTAGGTTAAAAAACGCATAAAGAGATTATAAACGGTAATAGTGTTTATAATTTAAATCATAATCTATTATTAATAAATATTTGTCATGTAAATATTTTTTGACGACGTCACTGGTAAAGATTCCTTGTGTCGATGGAATGAACAATGCGATCGAGCGGCGTTGCGATGTTGTTGCCTTTTTCTCTAATCTCTCTAAAAGGTGTCTACTATAAAAACCGCCAAACTTTAAGAGGTGATTAAACAAGTCATTTGCAACAAAAAAGTCGTATAACATTTTTTTCGAAAAGATGTTAGTTCTTCTGGCATTTAACATTTTTTGATTTTAACTTTTTTTTTTGTTTTTTTTTTCATATAAACAAGAATATCTCCGTTATTCTTACCACCACAGAAAATTTAGGTATACCATCTGAAAGAGAATTAAATTTGCTATAAGATGGGTATATTTAAGTTTTTGAGTAATTTCTTATACCGGGTGTTATCAGAAGTTAAATGTAACATTTGGGAAATGTGCAAAATTAGTGGTACCTTCTGCGTTGTCGTTTTTCTAAAATTTGGTAAATAGGGACATTTTTTTTTCAGCAAAAACTACTGCATTTAATATGCTTTCCAATGATATACTTACTTTTGTGATAGCTATTTGTTTTCACAGCAATATCATGGGCAAAAGAAAGAAAACCACAAAAATTGAAAATGTTCAAATTTAATATTTCTTGATTGACCAAAATTAAAAACAGACGAAAAACAATGAAGTAAATGTTGTGAGACCGTGACTTTGTGTTTTTTATTGTTTTTCGTCTGTTGTATACGTCGGTCTCTTTGTGAAAAATGGATGAGATTTTCTTATACAAAATTAAAAAAATCAAAATTTCATTAAACAAACCTAAAATTATAAAAAATTGTTCAAAATGTCTTCCCTCTTGTTCAATACATTTGATGCATCTTCTTCTGACACTATCAACAACCCGTTCAAGTTCAACGCGTTTTTGTCGCATTTCATTGCAACACACACTAATTCGATTAATTAATGTTAATACTATAAACATTAGATTTTAATGTGCCCCAGACATAAAAGTCAAGGGGCGTAAGGTCAGGGCTTCTGGGCGGCCGTCTTACCGGACCGTATCTTCCGATCCATTTCTCCCCAAAGCATTGATTTAAGGAATTTTGCACAATTCTGCCATTATGGGCTGGGCATCCGTCCATTTGAAACCAAAGTTCCTGTCTAGCGACTAAGGGGATTTCTTCCAGAAAGCCAATAAGGTTATTATTTAATAAATTTGAAAACTCATTGGAATTGAGCCGATCAGGAAGTATTACAGGCCCGAAAAGGTGACCTCTCGTTAATCCTATCCATACGTTGACCCTTATCTCATGCTGAAAATGTGAAACAACAGTCGCATGAGGGTTTTCTGTATGCCATATATGGTTATTTCTTGAATTCATTATTCCGGCTCTTGTAAATGTTGCTTCATCTGTCTAAAATATTTGATCTGTTCCCCACTCTTGCAACTTATTCAAGTACCACCTACAGACCTGCCTCACCTCACCATCCACTGGCAATAAATCCTGGACTTTTTTTAAATGAAACGGATGCAAATTATTTTTTTTTTAGAACTCTATGTACAGTGGAATGGTGAATCCTTAATGCAGCACCAATGCGGCGAGTACTTTTAGATCTATCTTCTGTAACAGCTCTCATAATCGCAGGTTTTTGTCTCCAGCGTTGTCTCTAATCCGCAAACCTCGAAAGGAACCAGTTTCCCCACAGCGTCTGAACACTTCTGCAAATGTACCTCTATGGGGTTGCCGTCTATTAGGAAAACGAAGCGAATACTCCCTGGCTGCCTCTCGCGAGTTTCCATTTGCGACACCGTAAATAAATAAGATATCCCGATATTCAATGTTTGTGAAACTAGGCATTATTTATTTAGGCACGTTTAAATCAAATTTCTTATTTAACTACTTTAAGTCGAAGTGAAAACTTAGTGATAGTTCTTATCAAATTGTAAATATCTATGCTTTTGTTTTAAAAACAAGTAATACATGGTTTGTGAATTTCCTTCTTTTGCAGATTCATTGCCATCTACAAAAGAAGGAAAACCTGCCTTTTTTCTTAAAGAATGAATATCGCGATGTGTTATTTGTTTAGGGTTTCTCTAATGGAAATTTGTGGATTTGTTGTGTTAGGGAAGATAGATCTACAAGTACTCACCGCATTGGTGCTCAAAATATCAAGAAATATAAAATTTAAAAATTTTTAATTTTTGTGGTTTTTTTTCTTTTGCCCATGATATTGCTGTGAAAACAAATAGCTATCGTGAATCGATATAGTGAACTAATTAATGCACATCCAGTTCACTATATCGATTTGTTGACTCTAACAATTTTTTTTTTAATGTACGTATTAAAGCAACGTTTGTCTTTAGAAAACTAACTTTATTAATGCGAAACAGAAAAAGTATTACATATGTAATTAAAATAAAAAAACGGCAATCTAATCTATTTTTTCAAAAAATGAAGTAATTTTTGTTTGCTTTTTTGTTTTTAGTCCTGTTTGCACCATCGTATTCCTTAAGTTTTGTAAAACGAGTATACTAGAATATTCCACTTTATCTTCATTTTCTTCGGCCCATTGAAGGATGTTGTTAATCGACTTTATTGCCGAATTTGTTGTCACTCGTTCATATTCATCAATAGGTTGAATATGAACTTCTGGATTAAAAGTCTGCAATAAAGTAATGATTTCTGATCTCACTGTGTCAATGTCTTCATTTCTTATTCGGCTCCGTAAAATACTTGAGGGGATGTTATCTTCCGCATCGTCAACTTCGTCGGCTAATGGTGAAAGTAAATTATGCCATCATTTTTCTATAACTTCAGGCCTTAAATTTCTCCACGCCAAAGCCAAATTTTAACGAAATATGTTTTAGAGCATCTCCGATATCCTGGTTAGTTCCAATAATTTGTGATAACAAATTTTTTCGATAAAATAGTTTTGTCAGACGAATAGCGTTTTGGTCCAATGGCTGGATTAGCGGAGTAACGTTAGGTGGCATATAAACAGTGAAAATGGAACCATCATCACTTCTTAGCTGTTCTGCAACAAAAGCATGGCTTTAAGTGGAAGGTTTTGGCTCTGTAGGAATTCCGTAACCTAAGACAAGAACAAATGCTAGAATAATGTGCAGTTTAAATTTTTAAAAGGAATAAAAAAAGGGCGTAAATTTGTAAAAATCGTAGTTCAAAAGGACTGAAACCATTTTTTCTAATTCTCGAGATACAAAGAGGCTAAAATTTAAAACGTCTTCCTATGACAAAACTTACCTCAGGTATAAACATTCGCTGAAACCATTCTTTGAAAATTACTGCCGTCATCCAAGCAGTTTTGGAGTTTCCATAATGGACGGCACAGTTAAAATTTCGACACGAACGTGGATTTTTTGCTTTCCCAATAATTAATGGTTTAACTTTGTGAGTACCTGCCGCGTTTGTGCATGCTAGAAAAGTCACTCTTTGTTTCTCGGTTTTCCTACCTGGCGCAGTTTTTTCTTCGCGAGCTACATATGTCTTTCCGGGCAGAAGTTTCCAATACAAACCAGTTTCATCGGCATTGTAAATCTGTTCTTTTGTTAGCTAAAGCTCATTTATATTTAGGCGTAAAGTTCTTTTAAAAGGATCAACAAGCTCGGGTTCTGAGGATATTTTTCTCCTGAAATCCTTAGGAAGCGTATTCCAAAACGTTTTTTATACTTTTGCATCCGACCACTGCTCGCATTAAAAGAAGGAGATTCCTTGTATTGACTGTGAAGTAACTTGGCCTTCTCTTGGATCATTAAACCAGTTACCGGAAAATTTCTCTCCCTTGTTTTTAAGAACCACTTATATAAAGTTTTTTCCATTCTAGGACACTCTGATTGTCTCAAAGTTTTCGGTTTTCCAGGTCCTGTGAAAGTCCCAGGTACTGTTGACTCGTTTCAAAATCTTTATCCTTCTGTGACGAATCGCGCATATAGTGGATTTAGCAACACCATATTGTCTAGACAAAACGGTCACTCCGACACCTTTCTTTAATTCTTCTAATATTTTGGCTTTATCGCTTAGGGTTAAATCCTTTCTAATTTTTGCCATAATTATTCTGGCGGCGTGACGCGACCTACTGCACCCAAATACTAAAGAAAACTAATTGCCCGAAAAGAAACAAACCGTTTAATATCCAATAAAAATATTGGATTTACTATTTCGAGAATCAATTTGTTCACTTGACAGAATACATTAAGGAAACAATGTCTGTTCACTATTTAGAATAGTTCACTAGACAGCGTGTTCAGTATAACGCGAGTCTACTGTATATCATTGGAAAGCAAATGCAGTAGCTTTTGCTAAAAAAAAAACATGTCCCTATTTACCAAATTTTAGAAAAACGACAACGAAAAAGATACCACTGATTTTGCACATTTCCCAAATGTTACATTTAACTTCTGATAACACCCGGTATAAAAAATTACTCAAAAACTTAAATATACCCATCTTATAGCAAATTTAATTCTCTTTCAGGTGGTATATCTAAATTTTCTGTGGTGGTAAGAATAACGGACGGAGATATTCTTCGTATTACCTAAAAACAAAGAAATTTGATAAAATCAAACAATGTTAAATACCAGAAGAACTAACAACTTTTCGAAAAAATGTTATACGACTTTTTTGTTGCAAATGACCTCTTAAAGTTTGGCGGTTTTTATAGTAGACACCCTGTAGAGTATCTTCTTAAATTTTATTATTTCTTTTTTATCAAAATAAGTGAAAAACTTTAATGATAATATAGAGTGCTTTTTTTGCCATTTCTAAATAAGCATCTAGCATCATTGCATCAGAGATGTTGCAAGCAAACAAACTGCCCATATATAGTTCCACGGCATGCTAATTCTAGCCTTTCAATGTTCTCAGGACGAAACTGCTTTGTTCTATTTTTCTCATAAATATCTTTGAAAGTATTGAGAAGAGCAAATAAAATTGAAAAAATGTATTTCTTTCCCTAGACTTCTACCCGTATTATTATTCTAAAAAGTTTATGGAAATATCCAGTGTCAATTTCACTTTATGACATCCAAACCTCATTTTAAAACCGTCGAGTTTTTCCGGCCTTATGTGCTTTAAATATGATGTTCGAACATAAAACTAGGGTGGTAAAATAAAATGGCCTTTCCATAAAGTCAGTGGCGCTATTAGCAAAATTGAACTCATTAGCCTAATTTATTAAACTTGACATGAAGATATTTTATTATCAACTTCGCATGTCGCATTCACATAAATATTAATAACCTTAATATATAAAGGTATTTTAGGTGATTTTTTTTAAAACTTAATTGCCCCAGAAATTAGTTTAATTTGCCTAGTTTCTTTAAATGAATTATTAATCACTTTACTCGTTACAGTTAACCATAAAGCACGCATTTGCTTTCTATTAATTTTAAATCATTATAATTTAATTCACTAGAAAAAAGTATCATGCTATACGGACGCTTTTATATTTATAACCTCCCAAAAAAAAACACCCTATGAATTTTTAAGTTTTATCCAGTATAATACATTTCGCATTAAGGGTTTTATTGGAGCCTTGATTTATGAGGTAGTTAAAGGCAAAATGGGTCTTTTATTTATAAGATAATACTATCGAGTTCTTTTTACTTTACACGGAAAAAAGAAAATACTCAATTTGAGCAAAATAATGTTAATATAAGGCTATCTTAGCTTTGTATATCTCCAAACTAAATTTTTTTAATATAAAATCTTTATTTAAATTAAATACACATATCGTTATTTATAACATGTGAAAGATTCATTTTTATGTATCCAATTGAATTAAATTGTTACTATAGATATTTAGAATAAAGATATCAGTAGTTCAGTTTAAATCAAAGGCGTTTTTTGAAATAAATACATATAAGATTTGGTTAGATTGAAGATTCTATCCAACTTGAAAAGTTAATTCGAAAATTTTGGTATGTTTAAAATAAAAAAACAATTTAATTATATGCCATACTTGTATTACCAAAATACGACTAGAAATTGAACCAAAATTGAAATACTTACTCAAACTAAGTATTTCAATTTTGGTTCAATAATCGCAAATCATCTGTAAAAGTAGGTAATAAAATAATAACTATTGATATTAATGATTTTAAAATGTTTGGCTTAATACGCTGACGTTTTTAGAACTAAAATTTAATATGTTAAAGAGAAGCTGTTATACTAATAACTGTATCATATTTTTTTTAAAAAACGTGACCGATGTTTTTTCGTATTCACCTAATTTTAAGAAAATAGCGTTGTGTACGATCTAAACAACGTTATTTTTATTAAAATTGGAAATACGAAAAAAATAACGTATATCTATATAAATACCTCATACTTATCTATTTCTTCTAACCGGTACATGAAAATTAACTAGTGCAAGGAGATTAGGATAATTGATCATACAATTCAGTAATTTAAATACAGGAGCCGTATTTTTGAAACCATTCGAATTTGATTCGTATACGAAATCAGAGGATTTCCCATTAAAAATCGATGTTCGTATTTTCGACCGCTTCGTATGCGAACTTTTTCGCATGCGGTGTCTCGAATGGGTATATACCATTCGAATTTCAAAGTTCGTGTGCGATTTTCAATTTGAATCTGCCACTTGTCTTGTTTTGATTTTAAACTAGCTTTGTTTTTTTTTTAAATTGTGTGAGTTCGTTAAGTATTTTCGTAGTGTTTTTGTCTTGTTTATTGAAAAAAAAAATTACCAAAAATCAAATGGCAAGATTAAACAATTTTGTGTAAAGAAACGTCGTCGCTGCACTGGAAGAGACTGAAACTCTGGCAGATAGAAGGAATAGGATGTACTCATTCTATTCCTTCATTTCTTGACCCGTTTAAAATGTATTCACTAATCAGATGCTCAATTTAATAAATTATATAGATTAAGCAAATAGGAACTGATGTGCTCTTTATGTGCTCCAGAGATTTTATAATCTGTCCGCTACTTTTATACACAAAGCTTGTGCAGTTTTACCTGAAAAATCTTGGGTGAACTTGCCCGACTTTAATTCCGAATGCTCTTCCATAAATGAAATTAGTTCTTTCTTTTGCTTACTCGATACAAAACCGCAATATTTTTAATTTTTTGAATCCATGTTAAAAAAAGGGAAATTCGAAAAACCCAAGAAACACTATGAAAAAAACTTAAAAATTCCCTGATATTTTTAACTTAAATTTTAAGTTAGGTTAAAAAATCTTTATCGTCTTCATCCCGTTTGACATGGCCTCCAATAGTACTTGACTTTGCTACTTTGCCACTACATTTCATGTTCGTATGCGAATGAAATTTCGAATGCTGTTCAAAAATGCACTTTTTAATTCGTGTGCGAATTTTGCCGCTCGACTTTGTTCGAATTCGAAGATTCTCGAATAAACGATATAAATCTGTATAAATTCGTAAGTCTATTAACACATAGAGGTCATCATACTTAATATTATCTACCGGAATATTCAACTTATAGACAATGAATCTTAGGAATCGTCTTTGAACCCTTTCCAGAAGATGTGGTACTGATAGACCAAACAGTACTGGCATACTCCAATACAGATCTTACAACAACACAATAAATATCCCTAATGACATACACATTTATATGGGAATAAAATTGATTTTTTTTATGCGGTGAAAAGTTATTGAGTTACACTTATTTATATTAAATTAAATTTATTTAATTTGCACCACTGCATGATTGATGCAAGATCCTGCTGAAGCTTAAAGCAGTGATTAATATGTTTGACCTCTGTAAAAATTGTCAAATCATCGGAATCAACGGCAAGACAAGTGTCCACCTTGGGAAACACCAGAATGAAGAGGTATCTTTCTAGATAAGGCAGAGTTGGATCATTTTAGAGATTAGAGATCTTTGAGTGTGTTCTACTATATATCTAGTTTATACTAGAAGAAGAGAGAGGAAGATGAGTTTATTGGTAGTTTGGCTTGCAATAGATATTGCATAATAGATCAAATATTCTTTAAATACAGAGATTTTTATGGAAAATATGCTATGAATAATAGAAGAAGATCCAGATTATTCAGTTATTCCATTACCGTTTGCATACACCATTGGAGTAGCGTAGAATGCTTAATATACTATACAGAAATGTAAGCAGTAAATAAAAGTAACCTTATAAGAGATAAATATAAGCCAGAGAGACTGCCAGCAAAGCTTGAGCACAAGCTCAAGAAGAATTATGGAAACAAATTCTTGAAGACATCATAATGAAAGTAAAATCTAATTTTCGAACTTCCATTGTACAATTCGGCACGACGTTTCGGTTGGGAAGTATCTGCAACCTGCATAAACAGGGTTTGTTATCAAGTGTAAACTAACATTAATAACTATTCGACAGTTTTATATAGTAGAGGTGTATGAAATCGGCATTAGATCTTGCAGTGTTATGAAAGTAGTGGCCTCCAGAAGTTAGGAATATCCTAGAAGATTCCTTGGTATGCATGTAAGAGGAATCTTCTTTTCTTCCAATGTTGCTCCTTGCACAAAATCTTTGATTCTGTCCAATGTATGTTGTGGCCGTTGGACCAAGTGTGTTCTGCTATTCCTGATCTGGAAACCTCTTCTGTTCGGGTCCACTTTCGATGTTTTTTAATCCTGACTTCTAGTGGTCGCTTTGTCTCGCCAGTGTATTGCCACATTCTCAGGGAATTTGCTATACGCAATTCTTGGTTCTGACTTCGGTCTTCTATACTAAATCATCTAAGATTGCCTTCACTTCGAATTCGTCTTGATGTCTCGATTTCATGTCTCTGAGTCATTTTTTATTCTATTCCAGGCATTATTAGACACTTATTCTCGTAATTGTTTTGGACTAATTTCCAAGCGTTAAAACATGAATTAAGATCACTGGATTTAAAAGATAAATCATTCAAACAAAACGATGTATCCATTTTTAATTTAGGACGCCATCTAACAGTCATGCTTTATTTAATCTATGGCTCGTTTTGCAAAATTTTAGACGATTATTGTGAGAAGGTAATATACGAGGGTGGTCCCAGAAGTACCCGGCCTGACCTAGAGATGTGGGTAGTAGTTTGAAAAATATTAGTGTATTAGAAAGTATACAATCTATAAAGCATATGTTTCAAGTTTGAAGACGCCACGTTGTTTAGTATTTGTTTGGCAGCCATCAATAGTGAACGTTTTCACTGAATTTGTGAAAATAAAGAAAATTGGTCATCGTTATGTGATACAATACTTTTATTTGAAAGGCCTCAGCCAAACCAATATAAAAGCTGACCCGGATTCTACTCTGGGTGAGTCTGCTCCTTCGTAAACAACAGTAAAATATTGGGTAGCAGAGTTTAAACGAGGCCGTACGCGCTGCCAAGACGAGCATCGCAGTGGTCGACCAAATGAGCTGACGACTCCAGAAATTTTAAAGAAAATTCACAAAGTGGTACTGGATGATCGTCGACTGAAAGTGCGCGAGCTAGCGGACATAGTAGGCATTTCAAAAAGTGCGGTACATCGCATATTAACCGAAAATTTTAAGATGAGAAAGCTGTGTGCAAGATGGGTGCCGCGTTTGCTCACACTCGAGCAAAAACAGTGTCGTAAAGATGTTTCAATTGAGTGTTTAGCGAAATTTAATAGCAGAATTTTTGCGCCGTTTCATAACCATGGATGAAACATGGCTCCATCACTTCACACCTGAGAGAAAAAAACAATCAAAACAATGGACTCAAAAGGGAGAACCGGCCCCAAAAAAGGCGAAAACCGTTTCATCTGCAGGCAAGGTCATGGCGTCGGTTTTTTGGGATGCGCGAGGGATAATTTTCATTGACTATCTTGAAAAAGGTAAAACTATCAACGGCGAGTATTATGCGAACTTATTGCAATGTTTGAGCGAAGAAATCAAGCAAAAACGGCCGCATTTGGTTAAGAAAAAAGTGTTGTTTCATCAAGACAATGCACCAGCTCACAAATCCGTTATTGCAATGGCCAAAATTAACGAATTAAAGTTTGAATTGCTACCTTATGCACCCTATTCGCCAGATTTAGCCCCCTCAGATTATTTTCTGTTTCCAAACTAAAAAACTGGCTCAGTGGTCAAAGATTTTCCAACGATGAAGAAATGATGTCTGCAGTTAATGGCTATTTCGAGGCGCAAGACAGTTCTTATTATAAAAAGGGTATCGAACTTATAAAACATCGCTGGGAAAAGTGTATAGAGCTGAAAGAAGATTATGTTGAAAAATAAATAAATTTTTTTCCAAAATGTTCGTGTTTTCTTTCTTGGGTCGGGTACCTCTGGGACCACCCTCGTACTCAACGGGAAGGCAAGGCCAAGCATTCTTTAAGGTACCCAAAATTTATACACTTAACAAACATATTTGTTCTACTAAAAATATAAATGATCCATTTATCTTTAGTTCCAAAAAATATCCAATTTTTTCACGCATTGGGACAAAAATATGTGAAAATAAAAATTATCAATTTTTCAAAAGACAAAATTAAAAGAACTGAAAAAAAAGAACTGAACTTATGTATATTCCTTTCCTCCGGATGCTCCTCTGGATAACACAATGGCAATCATAACAAAAACAGGTGGGTTAAATAAAAATTACCTTTTGAGACCAACCCTACACAGTGGCCAGCCTAACAAAAACAGATGGACAAAATTTAAAATTAAGTTTTTTTGAATTTTTTTCCTCCCGCGTATCAGCAAAATACTTGTAAATATGACGTGGCAAACCCCCTTTTGCCGACATTTCGAAACCCACCACAATTGACATTAAAGCAATCAACCCTACACAGTGGCCAGTCTAACAAAAACAGATTTCACACCAGTTTTTGGGAAATTTATTATTTATAAAATGAAACGAACATCTACTAATACGTACCAATAAAATAACCTTCAAATTGACACCTTGTACCATCACATTAACGCATATTAATGAACTAAATATACCCGAGTTGATGTAACTGATAGAGCCAGGGTTCTGACATCATATAAGAAAAAATATACTTTGTATTATGCTATTTACCTTTTCGATTATTACTTGAACGCCAATAACTGGTAATTATTTGTTACCATCAACAAAAAAACAGCCTAACGAATAACCTGTCTGGCGTGTTAATATGTTTAATGACATCATTGCGGATTATTGCGTTTGTGCACGATATTAGTTTATTGTTTTATTTTATGTTAATAAATTAGACATTTTCTTTGGTGTTTTCCCGTTTACTAATCACATCAAAGTTCCTCTATAAACTGAACCGAGTTATTAACAAATTGCATGTTTATTTATGCCAAGGCGAAAACCGATTATAGCGTTGCCAATTCGGACCTTTAAAGCCAACAGCCGTGACATATTAACAAACGAAAATTAATCGTTTATCAGTTTGCAAATTAAAAATGAAATTATACGACAGGATGTTTTATATGTGGAGTACAAAAGCAGCTCGTCCCGTTGTTCCTGATTGCTCCACGTGAACGGAAAATCGCGATGAAACGAACTGGGGGAATAAAGGGATGCACTTTGCCAGAATTCCCGACAGATTTTCCCAGGAATTATTCTGTGAAATTAAATTTTCCTAATATGTTTTGGGCATGCTTGTGATGACGAAGAGGCTATGCTGGCTGGCGCTCGATAAAGCTCTTATAGAACTTGAAAGGGTTAAGTGCATAAGGTTGTTAAAGTAGATTTTCAACAATCTATATTCAAGCTATATTAAAACTAATCGAATTTAAAATAATAGGACAATCCAAACAGCTTTTCACAAGTTTAAACATAAACAGTATAAAAAATGTCTCTCTGCGAGTATTAAGTAGAGGTAAGTTTAACTGTTGTTCCATCACACTGTTCTTTATTCTAATGCCCTCCTTAAATACAGCACATATTCTGAGAAATGTATGTTAAACATGTTCTAAGGACTGTGTGATTTTGAAAATATGGTGACCACACAACTGAGCAGTATTCCAGGACAGGCCTTACTAACCAATCACAGAAAAATACTGGCAATTTCTTAGAACAAGCCGAAGTATCTTTGAGCTTCTTACGGATATGGAATTAATGTGGTCAACAAATAGACAAAACCATATAATATGTCGGAGAATATTTAAAAAGTAATGAACAACAGGTTTAACTTTTTGAGGTATTATGTTGTTTAAAAAGCATATAAAGTTGTGCAAATACAACTTCATGAGAAGAAATTGGACCCTGACGAAGAGGGGCACACTCAAAAAATATGTGCTGAAAGGTCTGCTTTACATTTGCGTCGTCAAGATTTATAAAGTAAGAAAGTCCGTCAAAAGTAGCCTTAAAAAAACGTTAATTGGCAGTCTGGACTTGGCAAAGAAACTATAAAAGACAGCTATAAAAGAGAGGAAATGCTGAAGCAGATGCAAATTCAAGGTCTTTTTTAACACAAACCTGTTTAAATTCATCCAACAACAAGACTTTATTCTTCTTTAGGTAGGTACTCGTTAATGATATAAATGGCATGCCAAAATTAATTTTTGAAAAAAATAAATTCTTTACTTGTTAAATCCAATTATAGGAAGGGTCTGGGTTTTCAAGTTCCAGCTGTCTCTTATAGCAGATCTGTTGGTATCTGGAGGGTTTCATAGACAAACGTTTGATTAGTCAATTAATAGCTAATTTAAAAATAGTTAAAGAAAGGTTATCATGCTATCTAAAAGGACACCCAGATAGTAGTGACACACTGAGTGGTTATACCATTGGTAAATTCGGAAGACCTAACCTATTCACTTTGAGCGTAAAAGTAATAAATACGAACTTTCTAATGTTAAGGTTCAGTTGATTTTTCGTACACCAAACACACAATCGATCAAGATCTTGCTGCAGCAGTTCTTGCTCCAATAGACTCATAATAGATCTTCAAAATTTCAGACTTTTACTCTTCTTAAACCAATAAGTAATATCATTTACAAATAAAATAAAGAGTAGAGGCGAACAGGGTTTGCCTTGAGGAACACCTGAATTGCCTTGTATGATATCAGACAAGAAGTCACCAATTTTAACATGCTACACATGACCAAACAATAAACTGGAAAACCATTATATTAGCTGCCAATGAAAACCCAGTGCCACCAATTTCCCCCAATTGGATGTTAAGGTTAACCCGATCGAATACCTTGGAAAAGTCAATATAGATATTATACTGAGTGTAGTATAATAGAGTATGATAGGGAAGCTATCCGGCCCTGGGCTAGCATCAATTTCCATGTCATTTACTGCCTCCTCTACTAATTCTTCAGTAATATGCCTAGAGTTAAATTCTGAAATAGTTTTAATTTCATTGGGAAAAATTGGAAAGTTTTGTGGTGTTTGGCAGGAGTTTAGCTCCTATGCTTGAATCTGTGACAAGATTTTCATTGGTCTTTTACATGAATATCAGACAAATAACTTGATAAAGTTCGGTTGATGTATGTATAGAAGTTTTTCTCCTCTGTTTCCAGCAAGTCTTCTTCATACCGACTGCGTGCTTTAGTTATTTCTGCTTTTAGTTAAAGAAGTTCCCCTTCACTGTTTTTCCATTTTTGCAGAGTCTTAAGTGCATCTGTATTGTTGCCATAATTACTGCATAATCAGTTTTTTGTCTGTGCAGAAAAGTAAATCTAGAAGCGAAGCCTGTTTCCCTGTCCGAGTGTAGGTAATTAGTTGCTTGCAATTCCATCCTTTATATGCATTCTAGCAATTCCTCTGTTGCTTGGCATGCTTTTGTCATAGAAAGACTTTGCCAATGTATCTCTTATGCAGAGTGAATGTCTGGCAGACTATTCTTACTTTTAAAGTTGTTGGTATACTCACTCATGCAATTGGGTAAACAGTGATCGATAAAATGTGATTTTTAATAAATATGCACGTTTCTCCCCTCTTGGTAGTCTCTATCATCTTTGTAGAGAGAATAGTCGTCATTTGATAGTAATATTGAATCAGGAATTTTGTTATGTAACTAAGTTTCAGTGACAAAAATAAATGATGGCATCAGTTGGTATTTTTTGGTAATTTTTTGGCTATCATAAAGTATTTCACTGGCTTCCATCTTGTTGCGAAACACTACTCTGATTGGTTATAAAGCTAATTAAATAAAATTCTTAGTTTGTAGCAGTAAATTTAAATATTATTAAATTTTAATTTTGTCCTTCCTAATGTAAGTAGTAGCCCACTGCCTAATCATCAATGCATAGCATGCAAATAGATTAGGCAACCAACAATGCGTACAATGGTTCGTAAGTCAAAAAATATCGGACAAAAATCCAATAAATTTAATTAAATCTTATTGCTCGATAATGTGATAAAATCAGCATAATTAATAATTAATTATCTTTTAATAATCAGATTGTTTTATTTAAGGATATCCCAGGCATAGGTATGCTTTTAAAAAGTTACGTATTTCTGCTGCATAAACGTTACATGTATACTTTTTGAAAGTTTAAGCGATGATCATCGTCTGCAGCGTCAATAATTCACGCATTCATTCATTATTAATAAAAAATAAATCCGAAAAAACTGATCAGATCTGGGTCAAGATTAAATCTCCCTAGTCGACCCCATTAATAAATAAAACATGCGGACACTTTTGGCAATGCTTCCGGTGCACAGCAGTGGAGTTTATTTCCTCTTTTTTTGTTTTTGCTGCCATATTATTAACATTTCAAAGAATTCTGTCATATTATTTGTTTCTATACTCCGGTGACCCGTGTGCATATTGAAATTCTTTTCCGGAATCGGCATAAAATAAATCATGCAACTAGGTTCATTGTTACATAAAATGTTTCTGTATTGACGGTCGCATATGCGATTTTTACATTTTGCAGATATTAAATATTCACTCTTATCATAGTCAAGTATTACAGTTTCAATTTTTCGCGTAAAGTTAACTGCAAAGTTGTCTGGTCTGATTTGACTAGTTTTTCTTTGATGATAGTCGTCAAATTAGCAATAAAAATATCGCAACATTTGCAACATATGTTGCTAAACAACCCCAACCATATTTAGACTGCCACACGTGTAACGCGATGTTATGGTCACGGCAATAAAGTTATACATTCTAGCATTTTTATAACAACGACAGCTGTCGTCCATTTAGCCGCACCCTGAAGGTACTTTTTTACCCTTTTATACGATGATAAAGCATTTATGTCGCACGAAAAATCTGGCTACAATTCGCGTGTCGCATCGTTTTAAGCTGAAGCGACACGCTGCTTAAATAAATAATGATCAAAACGACCCCGACAAATTATTACTCTGCGTAATTTTGGCAAATTTGCGACACTTTTAGGCGAAACAAACCTATAATACAGCCATAGAGTCAGCTGCATCGCTGGGGATTATGCGAAACGTCAGCGCTTTACCGCAAGGATCATTATGTATGTGTGGTTTTAGGAAATTTCCCCTTCGGGGTCTGTGAGGACCTATATATTCAATTGCAGATAGGATATGAAATACTAAAGAGAGAATGTGCAAGAGATGACGCTGAGTGCTTAAAATAACTCAGCTGTCATTGTCATTTGTCTTAGTTTGACAGTTATAATATAGGGAAATCGTTTCTATTTTTTGAAATACTGGTTTTTCATTGCGCAACGCTCTCAGTAATAAGAAGCCAGTATTTTAACCAACAAGAATAATTAATCTCTCTGTTTTATCTGTTACAGGATCACAATTTAAAATTTAAGGTAAAAAAATTATCGTTCCAACATTTCCGTTAGATGGCACCACGGGTCAGTTTTCCGATTGAGCGGTTTTAGTCGCGTCTCTATTTCCTGTTCGGAATGTCACGCGAACCCTATACATTCGTTCGCGTTTCCGTTTACATTTTCATTGTTGTTTTTTTCATTAGGTCATCAAACTGCATAATAAAACAACTTTATAGTCCCTGGGTGACGAATTTTAGTTTTAATTTAATTAATTGCAACTTTTAAGGGATACGTACTATATGAAAGGTAGAAGAAGCTAAGAGTTAAATGCCCCTTTTTAATACCCTACTTAGATAATAAAAAATTAACGCAAAGTTGGTTACTAAAGCTCAGTTTAACCTTGGCCTCATATAGGTATTTTAATGACATGTTATTAATTAGACAATCCGGCTAAATTTGTAAGACAATAACATTTTCTCAGTTAAATTTGTTACAGTTCAATTTTGTAGCCCATTAAACACAGTAATTATATTTTAATAAAATTAACCTTAAACCCGGCTCGAAGGGCCAATATCTAAAACAAAGAAGGAAAATTAAGACCCTATTTGGCTGGAAACCATATGAAGCAAAACACTATGAGAACACACAGTCAAATGCCTAAAGTACCCCTTGAGTTTTGTCTTATAAGTTACAGATTCCAGCTCGAAGGACCATTTTGTAAGAAGATTTATTTTTTGTCGCCAAAAAAAACTCATACATACTAATTTTTTTGTCGCAATAAACCCAAAATACAAAAGTTCAGTCGAAACTACAAATAGGAATTCTAATTACCATATAATCTCAATTAATTAGAATAACATTTATTTATAACCGAGCCTAGGCTCTGATATTTTTTTCTCAAATCCGCCTCTAAGGACCCGACATGAAACAGGTATTTTAATGTTATCTAGGTAAAAATCTATTTGGTGTTTTTTTTAATGGGTATTTCCTAAAGATAATTTTTTTTAAAGAAATAGAACAAGAGAGAGAGTGGGAGAGAGAGAGAGATATAATAAAGCTCTAAAAGTACTGCAAAGGTTACAGCTCTAACTTGAGTTCTATGAATCAGTGGTCATTTAAAAATAGATATTTTTGGTCGTAGTAGAGGAGCAAGAATTGTTAATGAAGATACTATGCAAGGTTAGTCTAGTCTTTAGAAAAGAACGAAAGGAATTTAGGAAAAGAAGGATTCTTACTAATTTCAGGAATCATTCTCATTATATGGAATATCAAATTAAATTTCCTTTGTCAAAGGATAAAAAATTAAAATTTGATGATTTCAAAAAATTTGAATTTTTTGGTTTATTTGGTGAACGTATATGTTTTTTGTAATGTTCTGTATCTGATAATGGCTGTTTACACAGCCGAAATGCATAATACATTTACCTAAGTGTCCTACATGCATTTTTCTTGGAGATAAAGACTTCCCCTATTTGTAATCTTTATCTGAATAAGAGTTATCCTATAGGATATCCTAATAGAGTTAGTACATAACACACTATGAACTTAACCATTCTTGGTTTGAAGGGCATCCAAATAAATCATCTTGGCAATCTGTCATGAAGGACCAAATGGAGAAACATATTCACTTTTACAACCTGCTGGATCGCTTTCTTAGGTTTTAAAGAAATTTTACGACTTCCAAATACATGAGAATTAATTAGAACGGATACGTGTAGCCGATGACTGCATAATTATAATGATAAAAAAACCACTGAACTTGTTTAAAATAACATGAAACATTAGCAGTAATTTTTTTAATGCAGCTCTAGTAAAAAATGTTCGGGTATTTTAGTGTTATGTTATAAAATCCGGGTCGAAGGACCGATACCTCAGGGTATTATTTTACAAAATTCGACTTGAAAGACATTTCCGAAAGAAGTTAGATATGGGATCTATTGACAATTTTTGGCGAAGAATCGTGGTATTTGTACTATAATAATCTGAACGTTATACATACTCGTAACCAAGAAACGTATAAGATAAGGTCGCCTCCGTATATGTGCCAACATTGACAAGGAGCCGTTTATCCAAGCCTCTTGCTTTAGGTACAAAAATTGGAAAACTTCCAAATAAAGTTACGGGGAATTCAATGATTGTATCCGAGGATAAAACGTGACTACACATATACTCTCTTACCAAATTGTTGTAATCATTGTCACAACCCAATTCTTATTCCAATTTCACAACACCTGCGGCACTTTTGTCCATAAAAAAGTAATGCAATATCGTTCCACTTCACCCAATTACAAAAAAAATTTTTTTTTAATTGTCGGACAACCAAACGATTGAAAAATGACCAAACCGCGGCGGTACCGCGTAAAACTCGCGACTGCGGCTCGATTTTCCGTTCGTGTATAAAGTACCAACCGTAAACAAACACCGAATCGGTGTGTCCTTGCAATTTGTGGAAACCCACCGGAGTGTGCCGTAATGAGTGTATGTAAAAATGGTAATTTGGACCCGCTAGGTGGTGAGTAAGGTCGCACTAGGTGGGTTAGGTGTGTGGTGGTTAACTCACCATATATATACGCATCTCGTGTTTGCTAAGGGTCTTTTTTTTAGAAAATAAATGTTCAGCCAACGTTGATTTATGTACATTTGTTAATAATTTTGCTTATTAAAATGTGCTCTGTGTGAGAAGACAACCTCACAAAAATTACACACTATTAAAGCAGTACTAACATATAAATGTGTCCAGTTTATCCATTATTTTTGTTTTCAGGTCTACTGCTCGCATTTGTCCTTAAAGGGTAAAATATATACAAACATATACAGCGGCTATGCCAACAAATTATGGAAAAGTTGTTTTGTTTCAATTGAGTTCTTTTTCAATGAAAGCAGAATATGAGAATGATCTTTACATCGGTTTTTCTCAGGCCATACGGCCTACAAATCGACCGGACTTTTTTACATCTTGCAAGTGCTTCATTGGAGATTCATCAACATTTTTTTCTTATTTTGATGATTTTAGGTCATAGAATAAAAAGTGCTCATTTTATTCGAAATTTTGAGACACGATGAATTTTAACATTTTTCAATTGAAATATTATGAAAAATTTTTGGTATTAAACCGCTGTACTTCATGTAGGTTGCCTAACTTTATATAGTCGCGCATGCTTGGATAGTATGCTAATTCATCGACATTGATGAGCAAATATAATGTAAAGAATAATTATCACAAAAATGTACGTTCAGAAACTGAACAAAAAAATAGAATGTTTTAAGTAGATCTTTGTAAAGGAGTAATAAAAGATGTAAATTGTTAATGATTAGAAAACTTTTTTGTTACTGAACCGCTGTAGATCATATAAGTTGATTGTACGGTCGCCTAACTTCACTATATTGCTCATGCCTGGACAGTAGGCTAACGTATCAATTTTGATAAGCAAATGCAAATAATAATAAGGAATTTAATAACGATATTAGTATTCACACTTAACTTCTATATCAAGAATAAGGCCAATAAACTTAAACAAATATTTTAGTAAAGAGCTGATTTACCTCAATTTTCGTTAATACCAAAGTGTTTATTTAACAGGTCGATTTTGCATTTTTTTATGATAAATTTCATTATAATTTTTTGAATATTAATTTGACAATTAAATGCATTTGTTCATCAAAATTGTTGTAGGAGTCCATGGTTCGCACATGAGCCTAGACAATGAAGTTAGGTAACCCCCAAATAAAACCAGCGGACTAACTAAAATTAGCATAAAAAAATGTTTTTTTTTATTTAAAATAATTTAACAATTTCATGATATTAATGATACAAAGTACAGTATTCAGCGTCTGTGTTAAAAAGTATGATTTTTTTAAATTGAGTCTTTTCCAATAAAAGCAGGCGAAATGATCTTTAAATCGGTGGATTTTCGCACTTTTTTCACTTTTCTGAAACGGCCTACAATTCAACCTTAGAG
Source organism: Anthonomus grandis grandis (assembly GCF_022605725.1). Lineage (NCBI taxonomy): Eukaryota > Metazoa > Arthropoda > Insecta > Coleoptera > Curculionidae > Anthonomus > Anthonomus grandis. Next base: position 9,031,587 of record NC_065558.1, read on the forward strand.
CGTTTTTAAATCACGTTCACCAAATTTAACCCCATTATAGATTTATTTATTAGAGGTATGCAAAAGAATGTTAATTGGCATATAAGGCTTTTTTCAATATTCTTTTAAGTTGTCGGATAAAAATTGCCTACTTTTTGGAAACTTGGATACACAGTGAATTCAAAAATCTTTTGCAGTTCAATTATTATTTAAAAAAGATCTTTTTGTCTTGATTTTTTGGTATTAAGCTGCTGTAGTTCACGTAGGTTAATTGCTCGGTTGCATAACTCTAAAATATACTCGCGCATGCCTAGTGCGTAGGCTAATACATCGACTGAGCAAATACATTTTATTATTAATACAATGTAAAGAATTATAACAAAAATTTAAAAAAAAATAGAATGTTTCACGTAGATCTGTAATAACGGGCTTCGAAATAGAGCAGCTTCGGTACTAATCGTTTATTTCTTCCTTGTACTTATACGTAAAGTATAATAAGTATTTTGTATTTAAATTTTGTAATTTTGGAAATAAACGTATTATTATTATTATTATTATTTTATTAATTGGGAAATTAACAATATTAAAAAAATCATTTTTATCTAGACCTTTTTTTGCTACTGAACCGCTGTAATGTAAGTTAATTGTACAGTGGTCTAACATATCAATTTTGATGGGCAAATAATAGTAAGAAATTTAATAACGATATTAGTATTCATAGGTTAAAAATAATGAGGTTTTTAAAAAAATTAAATATTTTAATAAAGCGCTGGTTTACCTTAACGTTTGTTAATATTACAATATTTAATTAAATCAAGTATACAAATTTCATTAATATAATGCGATTCTACATCCATTTTGTATTTTTTTATGATAATTTGTTCGACGTAACTTGTCCATTGAAATTTTTTTAAAAGTTCCCGCAGATGCCTAGACAATGAAGTTAGGTAAACATCAAATAAAACCAGTGGGCTACTAAAATCAAATTAGAAGAAACTAAAATTGGCGTAAAATTTTATCTTTATTTAAATTGCAATAAAATAACTTAACGGTTTACTGATATTGATGATAAATCTGCATTTCTTTTCAACTTTACTCAGAGATTTTAGTAATTATATTTGCTTTTGGCTTAAAAAGCGTTTAGCACATTATCACAAAAGCCAAGGAGGACTGAAATTAGCCAACACAGCGTTGTTACAAAAAAAAATGGACAAAATTCAATATTTTTCAAGTAAGTATTTGATTTTACGCCATAAAGAAAAATATACTTATTTTTTACCAATGTTTAAAAAATTTACGTTTAATGCTTAAGCTGCTTCAAAATCTCCCAGAATTCCCTAAGGAGCATGCAAGATGGCACATTAGGCAACCTACTTGACACAGTGGGACCACTGTGTCAAGTAAAGTCCAGTGCAACGATATATTAGAATGGTCACCCGTCAAAACACCAGCATTTTAGTTCTCAAACAATGTAAATAGAAGGTGGATGACATTGTTTGGCAGGTGGAATGCTGGTGTTTTGACGGGTGACCATTCTAATATATCGTTGCACTGGACTTTACTAGTCGGAGTAAAAAAAATATATACACAACTTTCTTTAACCCTTATTTTATTTTCTCAATTTATTGACTCTAGGGTTTATATTAGAAAAATCGTGTTTCAGAAAAAATTGCTTTCATATTTCCCGTTAGGAACATCCCTATGAAGTGGATTTTTTTTAAATTTTAATGTAATTAGACAAAATTCTTAAGAAAAAAAATTTAATCATTTGATCGTGGATCTCATTTATATCGGAACACTGGATGGTTAAAAATGGACCTGCACATGTCTGCTTTTAGCTTAATCTTGCATTTGCGTTTAATTTTTTTTTTGCAGTGGCATATTATTTCTACAAAAAAGGACAAATAAATTAATAATCTCAAAAAATGCACTCTAGACTAACAAAATGCAACACAAGAAAAAAAGCATTTTTTACCCAATTTAAAGTGATTTTCAAAGAAAAAAGCATTAAAAATACATGCCATTTTTAATTCAGTCCCCATTATGTCACTAATTGGAAAATCCCGAGCAGAATTACATGTGCAAAAGCGAATTTTCCAAATAATTCGAAATAGCTTAATATCTACGTGATGGATCTATTTGATTGACACTAAATCCAATGAGGGCAATGGGTAATTAAAATAAAAGGAATCCATTTATTAAATTACAACCGAGACACTATTTTGTAAATAAGTTTTAAGTAGTTTAGCACTAAAATTCGAAGTGCTAATCTAAAATAAAATTACACGAATTTGTCAACATAATTATAGTAGAAATTGAGGAAGCGTGTAGTAAATACGGCTCATTTACCCAGGACGGTGCAAGCACATCCATTATCATTAGTCGGATATTGTTAACGATATGAACCAATTTTATTATTGTTATTGGTTTTACGTAATATTTTAACGATAATGGGTGGAAATTAATATTTTAATATTGCAGGTTTAAAATCTCACTTATACTTCACTGAACGTTTTATTACTGTATATACGTAATTTGAAAAGTGATTTATTAGTCGAGAAATTAAAAATTTTGTTGACGAAGCAAGAGTATAAAGAATTAAAAAAACAAACATTGATAGCAGCCATCATCTTATATTAATCGACAAATATCGCCATAAAAGAAAAATTAAAATTCAAAAAGTACGTCCTGGTAGAATTCTTCCATACTACAGGGTCTGGCAAAATGATCTCCCACATTTTGATTTTTAATAAAAACGCCAATGTATATGCTATTTATATTTTATTTTTATTAAGTTTTGAAAATTACAGAGTCCAAGTGGCGACCATTTTTTTCGACACACATTCGAAGCTGATTTCTGAAAGTTTCCATTACTCGAGCAGTAATTTGAGGCGATATTCCTGTAATTTCTTGGCGTATTGCTGCTTTCAATTCGTCAATGGTTCGGGGATGATGTTGAAAAACCTTCTCTTTCAGGTAGCCCCAAAGGAAAAAGTCGCATGGGGCAAGATCGGGTGAACGCGCAGGCCACCCAACGTCTCCACGTAACGAGATTACGCGTCCTGGAAACATTTCCCTTAACAGGTCCATTGTCTTTCTTGCCGTATGAGCTGTAGCCCCATCCTGTTGGAACCACACATCCGGATGTTCAAGTTCCCTAAGTTTTGGTTCCAAAAAATTACGTAGCATGTCGACATATCGATCAGCAGTTACGGTAACCGCTACCCCTCCTTCTTAAAAAAAATAGGGACCCCAAACACCAAAAAAAACCAATAGCACACCAAACGGTAACACGTTGGCTGTGAAGTGGCCTTTCATGGAGCTGCCGCGGATTTTCTGGTGCCCAGTAGCGAAAATTCTGCTTACTCACACAGCCAGACAAATGATTGAGCCTGGTCACTCGTTATTAAAAGCGCATTTTGTGGGACGTTTTGAAGAATATCACTGGAACGATCCTCGATCGATTCTCGGCGATTTTCCCAATCCCGTTCACTTGGATGTTCTTGTACGATCATCATTTTGTATGGGTGGAACTTCAGATCGGTGTGCAAAATTCTTCTCACAGAACGATCTGACAAACGCAAAGCAGAGGCATGTTTAACAGCTGAACGTCTAGGAGATCGTTCAACTGCTTCTCTTACAGCTGCAATGTTTTCAGGTGTCCGAACACTTCTGGGTCTACCAATTTTCTTTTTAAGGCTGAACCTGTAGCTCTAAAATTTGAAACCCACAACAGTATTGTTTTGCGATCTGGAACTGGATCATGTCTACCAAGCGCGAAGTGAGTACGAAAATTTCTTTGTGTCGTAATCACAGATTCGTTACTTTTGAAAAATGTTTCGATAACGAAGGCACTCTCTTTAGTGATTCGGGCTCAGTGGCGGCGCAAAATGTGGGAAATCATTTTGCCGGACCCTGTATAATAAGCCCTACCCAATAGTAAAATCTTAAGTTAGTATCAAAAGGTCTTTAAGGAATTCAGGGTTTTTTGATTTGTTGGTAAATGGTTGAACAACTTCCAGCTTTTGTAGACAAGTGACTTTTTTACCAGTGGAAATCTTGGAAGCTGTAGAGGCAAAAGGTGATTTTGCCGTATGTTGTAATAAACGACAGGACCAACGAGTGCAAATCGATTTTTAAAAATAAGGTTAGAAGCTTCTTCTAGTATGAATAACAATGTAAGAGTTAGGATTCTTAGGTCAATAAAGTGTGGTCTACAAGACTCTCCTTGACTTATTCCAGTAATATAACGAAAAAACTTTCTTTTGGATCATAAAAACCATATTCAAAAGTCCCTTAATGGCAACATCCCAGATTGGTCTTCCATACCTGAGGTGCGACTTAAATAATGAGAAATAGGCCGATGTCCCAGTTTTTCCCTCATCACCCTTATAGCAAAACCTCTTGATGAAAGCTTCCTACTTAAATTTAGTTTGTCGTCTTTAAAGCCTAATTCTTGATCAATCATAATGCTAAGAAACTTAGTTACTTCAACCTTCTGCAAAGGGTTACCTTAGAATAGATTTACTACGTCACACTCAAATCCAACAATATTTGCTTTGGTGATTTTTTTTGATGAACAAAGACGATGTATGTTATCCATTTATTGATAATGTTTATGTCTATATATTTATTTTCTATTATATTTATGTTTATGATAATATTTAAGATAGATGATTTTTTGATGACTGACCATGATTGCTAAGATACGAGTTAACCAGACATAAGCCACTCCTCATATTAACCAATAAAGCGTTAAAAATTCCCTTGAGACGTTTATTCCGCTGTTGTGCCTTTTCAAGCACTCTATTCTATGGAAGTATGGATTCTCACTGAAACAGTGTGCAAAATAATCGAATCGTTCGATATGTGGTCTTATCGCAACATGCTTAGACTATTGCTGATCAATTAAACAGTTTTGCAGCATCTAAAAAAAGTAATAGAGTTTTTTCAACCGTAAAAAGGAGAAAACTGAAGTACTTTGCTCATGTAATGAGAAATAGAAAATATGAGTTACCAGGATAAAAATAGAATGGAAAGAGGATACTGTGAAGAACATTCTTTTTATGTCAATAGTTGCTAAAATTCTCGGAGGACAAGGAATTTAAAGAAGAATAAGATGCGATATTTGTTCATGTTAATTTAACGCTGTTGTCGCTGCGTTAAGTTGGCCTAACCTTTTTGCACACACTGTATAAGAATGCTAAACTATACAACAAAAGTATTAAAGACAAATTTGCCCATGCTTTTTTGAGCTTGGAACTACTGTGTAAGTTACTTAGGAAAAATATCAAAGGCCGCTAAAAAATTAAATCTTGGATTAAATGGTAAAAACATTGTTAAAATAATATATAATTAAAAATTACATAACTTTCATTTATATATCAATAAAGTAAATTTTGTCCATATCAGTAGGCTGTCTAACTTCAGATTCTATCTACGACGTGCACAATGGGTTAACTAAAGCAATTTTATGACCAAAAATGTTTTCATTTTAAAATTTAACCATACATCAGTGTCGTCAAACCATTAAATTAATGCAATTCAAATAAAAATACCATTTTGTACTGCCCATTTTGCTATTAGGCCACTGTGTTTATTTGACGGTTCCCTACTTCAGTCTCTATATTCATGCGTTCACAGTGGATTATAACGACAATTTAAATGGACAAATACAATATACATTTTATTAAAAAAACATGATTTATGAGTTTTTTAAGATATAGGATATCCTAAGCAAATTTGAAGATGTTTGGATTAATGGTCTTCAGGAAATTGCAGACTTTTTTGAGTCTGTATATGGCAGTTGATAATTTTTTTTGCTAGCAGCTAAAATCCCCAAATCTAATTGTAACAGATGCAGTTCAGATATCGAAATTAACAGTAATGTAGTTTTTAAAAAGACGATTGATCTAAAGGTAGATAAAGGTTCTGGTCCAGCTAAGATTCCACTTATTGTTTTTTTTAATATCATATCCATTTTATTACATTAACAATTACGCTCTCAAGAAAATAAGATATTTCACAAATATGGAAAATTGCCAATATAATGACCATTATTTAAAGTAGGATATAGATCTCATATTACAAATTACAGGCCAATCTCCGGTCTAAATATTTGAATCAATTCTTAATGAGTGATCAATGATGAATTAATGGCAACCTTTTACAATATCAGAAAAACAGCATGGTTCTTATAAATAAGAGTCGATCTTGCCGAACAAATTTTAATTTTTTTTTAAGTTATGTTGCTAATGTGTGATAAGGTCCAGGTTAACGTAATTTATTTTGATTTAAAAAAGATCCATTATTATTTTGGTTTTGCAGCAATTTAACTTAACGAAAACAATATGTAAACATAGGTGGTTCTCAATCAAAAGATATAGAAGTTACCTCTGGTGTACCCCAAGAATGGTATATTGCTCCATTTCTCTTTGAGTGGTTTGCTAACGACATTTCAACTTATTTTAAAAGTACAATTTGCAGATGGTCTAAATTGTAAGATATCCAGTAAAAATCACTACAAAGCTATCCTAACATTTTCGAGAAAGACAAACCAGATTAAATTGCCATATAAACTGAATAATGTTCAGATAATAAGGGTAAACCGTGTTCTTGGTGTGTTGTTTGATTCTGAATTTAGGTTCACTGAACATATTATGAGTCATAAAGTGGCAAAGTTTTTAAACTGTTGGAATTTACTGTTAGATCTTATTATATATGAGTTACTGCACCATATAAATTTTAGTATAGTCAGGGTTATTTTATTATATACCATTTTTTATACCTGAAGTGAACTTAATTCGTGTACTTTTAAGTATTACTTTTACTTTATTTTATTATACTACTTAAGGGCAACCGTGTTTGTACCTTTTAGGGTCTTGTTTATTTATCATGTATTAATATATTCTCAAACTGAAGTCAGACTATCAAATGACAACGTGGTCAGAAGTCAAGACGATAGGGTCGGTTTCCACAGGAAACTTGACAATAAATTCCTCGATTTCCATAGAATAAAATATAAATAAAGAAATAAATCTGGCCTTTATTAAGTAACATTAAACAAATATCAATATGGCATCTAGCAAATCAATATTGTACTATATATAGATTTTTTATTATTATAGATATAATAAATTTGCTACATTAAAGCTCAGTTTTTTCAGGACATAAATTGACCCTTTTATCAAAAAACGTCCTTAATTTCCAAGTTTAAACCCTTTAATCCTACAAATGCCTACGGGAACAAAAACTAAGCAACTTTAGCAAGCCGTGGCCATCTACTATAGATCTTAATTAAGATTGTCAATAAAAACTTTCCTAATTATCATTAGAGATTTTCAATTTATCATGAAACTTTTCAGAAGAGCCTTGAAATGTGATAAAAGTCATACAGCGTATTAAGTTGCTTAATACATAATCTATTTTTGAAGAAAAAAAAACAAAATGAAGTGCTTTAATTGATTCTTAACATAATTTTATTATCCTTTAAAAGGGTTGGTAAATACTAGAACCGAAATTAAATTTAAGCTTCAGCTTAATTAAAAAGATCTGGCGTTAAGCCGCTTACCTAACACGGTGGTCCTATAGGGAAAGAAACAGGGGCAAAAAAGTTTTTTCATTATTTTCAGTTTATTAATCTCTAAGATGTGGTAGAACTCTGAAATCAGCTGAAATTTTGTAACTTGTCAAATTCATGCCCTTTCTTCATTCGATTTTTCAATGATTTTATTATGATGCCGTATTTAAAAAAAAATCGTTACAATGAAAACTAAACGCATTTTTATCCCTCAAACACCATATTTCTAAATGTGCAATTTCCTTCCTGTAAAAGTTCAATACCGTAAAACTAAATTACCTTTTTCTAACTATAAATGAGCTTTTGAACGAATCAAACGCAACCATAAAAACTGAAGTTTACACTCTTTGTTAGGCGAATCGAAAATAAAAAGTGGAAAAATCGGAAAAAGCTCTGCGCGAAAATGTCTTTTTTACCTTTAAATGTGCTTTTGCCCTCAAATAAAATGCGAAATGTTCTAACTCACCGTTTTTATTAAGGATTGTTTGCTGAAACTTTTAAAGATTTTTTGTCATTATCTAAAAACAACTTGTTATCAACGACGGCTACATGAAAAATTGCTCAATGTTACTTTCGCATGCTTTCTTATTGATTTTATGGTAATTTATTAAAATGTCAACGAAAATAGGCTACAAGCCGAGACAAACGCCCTTCTCGTTTAACTTGTAGATAACAAAAGTTCCACTTTGTAATCCATCCACAAAACCGAGATTAAATTAGGTGAACCGTGTTGACAAATTTACGTCACTTGAAAAGGGGAATAATATATAATGCAATTTCCTTGCAGACAAACCTATTTAGGTTTTTGCACACCATATACATATAACCCACGTTTCGTTGATTTGCAATATTAATTTTTTTTCTTCTACGCTAAAAGGTGTTAATTTTTTTAATTAATAATAGCCCGAACCATTAGTCATCCTAAATAAAAACTATAGTACATACATTATTGAATAACCATAATAGTAACCTTCTCAGCTGAGAATAAGACAAGCGTATAATTACTAAGAAAGACAAGGTTAACACTAATTGACCGTAACCTTTTTGCTGTCATTAATAAAAACTTGACTTTATACTAATATTCACGTAATAGTACTGTCAATAGGTTAATTGTAAAATAGTAAAATATGTTTTTCACGGGTACTACACCCGAATTTGTGAACCCAATTTTTTATATTTTTAGGGGACAATTGGGGACTGCTGAGGGGTAATTCTGTTAGTCATTATCATCAATCATCATTATATCATTATCATCATTATATCACCATTGGAGTATGGTGTGCCACAGGGTACTGTGCTTGGGCCTCTTTTATTTACACTATACATCAATGGTCTTTTTTCAGTTATCCCAAAAGATAGTGTGGTATGTTTTGCTGATGACACCTGCTTAATAATTGAAGATAGCAGTTGGGAGGGAGTCAAAAATTAAGCTGAGTCATTAATATCAAGGGTAAAAAATTGGTTTGATTTCAATTTGCTAACTTTAAATACCGACAAAACAAAGTTTATGTGTTATGCCAAAAATAATTCTAGTCTGCCAGGTTACACTATATTAGGAATTCATAACTTTTGATTGGCAAAATTACAATTTTTGCCAGTGTAACACTAAAATTGATTGTGTAAAATATTTGGGAGTATTTTTTGACAACTTACTAAAATGGAATGTACATATTGATTACATAATTGGTAAAATACGTAAGTTGTTGTATAAGTTTTACATATTAAGGCATTCTTTGTTAAAAAAAACAATCTTGTCATTGTATAAAACTCTAGCGGAGTCTGTACTTGGTTATGGTATAAGTGTATGCGGTGCTTCTTATAGGTCTGTTCTTGATCCTCTTCTTATTGCTCAAAAAGCATTGCTGAAAATTTGTTTATTTAAAAATAATTTGTACCCATCAACTGATTTTTTTAGTGAGGCAGGAGTTTTTCAGCTGTATCACATTTATGTAAATTCAGTTACAAGACTTCTTTGTAATAATAAAATAGCTAAAAGTAGACCAGTATTGCCTTTGGCAACCAGGTTTCAAAGTAACAATCCTCTATCTTTTCCTAAAATAAATTTTACTTCTACTAAAAGATCGTTAATTTATACAGCTCCAAAAATTTACAATATGATGCCTCTTGATTTGAGAAATAAGCCCTATGCCAGAATCAAGTATACAATAAAAACTTGGATCATTCATATTAATATTGAGCAATTGTTTGGTTAATCTTAATTGTTGCTAGCTTGTAATCACTATACTGTTCACATAATATTAGATTTTATTTTGTCTGAACTTGATATATCTATATATTTTGAATGAGAATACGCACAAACTTAGTAGTTAATTGTGTTTCCAACTGTATTCTTAGTTACTTTGTATTATTGTTTTTTCGAACTAAACATTATTATTATTGTCATTTGTAGTTCTACAATTATTGGTGGTTCTTAGCTGTCTGCACGATGTTGTCCTCCATCTCATACGCGGTTTTCCCGTAGATGTCCGCTCTTCTGAATTTTGTTGCCAGTCTATTTTGATCACCAGAGAGTCTGGTTTTCTTTGTAATGATTTTGATATTGTCTGGTCCCTCATAGAGATCAGTCAGTTTCGATGTATGTTCTTGGACCGGACTGCTCTGTTCTGGGTCTTTGTATGGTCCAAGGGTCTTGCGCAAAACCTCTCGTTCGAAACACTTCAGCTTGCGCTCCTTTTCCTTGGTAAGTGTCCAAGCCTCATTTCCGTACATGACCACTCAAATCAAATCAAATCAAAACTTTTATTATCCCAAAAAAATAGACACAAAGTGTATGGATTTCGTCACAGTTTTACATGTTATAATCTTGGCTCAAAAAAAAAAATGTTACTAACTACCTAGATAACTAAAATTCAAAAATATCCACCTATACTATATATTACAAAAAAAGTTAAAATAGTCAAAAGTAAAGTGACATTACATCGTTAAAAAAGTTATAATACTTAACTGCCTAATCAGCTAGATAGTTATCTACATCATAAAAACATTTATTGGCTAGGAATTCCTTTAACTTTCTTTTAAATATCGAAACGGTTTTGCTAATCTTTATATCATTCGGTAATTTGTTGTATAGCTTTGGACCTATTCTTAATACAAATTTTTTAGAAATAAGTAGCCTGCTATGAGGCATGAACAAGTCATTTCTAGAACGAGTTGGGTAATTATGAAACCTACCATTAACAGTAAAGGAATTAAAATTCTTAAAAACATATAAGCAAACTTCAAATATATTCAAACACGGGACCGTCAAAATTCTATATTCCCTAAAAAGAGGTCTACAGAAAGTCATCGGTGATACTCCGGCAATACACCTAAGAATCTGTTTTTGGCTAATAAACACTCGACGTGCATGCGACGTACAGCCCCTGAGCTGAACACCGTACAAAATTCGTGAGTGCATAATAGCGTGGTATAGACAAAATAGTTGATTAATTTCCACCACCCTAAGGTTCCTAATGGCATAACATAAGCTACCGAGCTTCATCGACAACTCAGCACAATGAGATTCCCAAGAAAGTGAATCATCCATTGTTAAGCCAAGAAACTTAACTGATTTTTGGCGTTTCAAACAATCGTTATCGTTCGTTACACATAAATTAATAACACTATTTATTTGACTATGATATGCATCAAAAACCATGTAATTAGTCTTTTAGTAAGTAAAGTTCATTTAAAATAAACCAATTGCTAAGTTCCTCTAAGGCTTTTCCATCAGATACATTAATTGTTTCCGTGTTCTGTCTTCGGACCAGCGCAGATGCATCATCAGTATATATGGTGATGACACTATGTGTTATTGCCAGAGGCAAGGGATTAATAAATAAAAGAAACAACATCGGGCTCAATACGGAACCTTGTGGGACCCCAATGTTCACTTTAAGGTTTTCAGACCGCATACTAGATCCGGAGCTATTCCTCACTGCTACATATTGTGAGCGATCTACCAAAAATTATGCAAACCAGCTCAACACTACTCCCCTTACACCATAGGATTAACTATTTTATATATTTAAATTATTGTAATTCGGAATAGATGTTTGCTGTTAATAACCTTTTTTAGAGCGTGCATGCATCTGCAGCCGCATTGGATTCTTATTTTAACTTCGTCGGATATACTGTTTCCTAATTGTGGCTCCTAGGTACCTAAAACTTGTTACCCTCTCGAAATTGTACTCTCCCATTGTAACATTTGGCCCTATCCTATTTTTTCTCGTTCACTTAGTAACATATATAGCGTTTTGTCCTGGTTAATTTCAAGACCAATTACTTCGGACTGTCTTCCAACTTTATCGAATAACTCCTTTACCATTATTGCGGTGTTTTCAATCACGTCAATAAAGTCGCCAAGAGCTAGGGGAACCCTTGAGGCTATCAATGCCAAAGGCCTCCGTGGTCAATTCTGCCACTCTGATAGCTTTTTTTAAGGTAATATTGAATAATTTTAAGGAGAGAGAATCACCTTGTTTCAGGCCGGTTCTGACGTTACCTCACCCACTTTTAATCTATTTCTGGACACATATACTTGTTCAGTTGATTAGTTTTTTAGGAATTCCTAGCTCTACCATTGTGTTCCAGAGCTTAACTCTTAGAGTACTATCGTGTGCTTATCTAAAGCCGGTAAACAGTTGGGAAATGACACAATGTTGTAAATATCTGATCGACAGTAGATATATTTTTATGGAATCCACACTGGTGGTCCTCCAGGTTTGACTCTACGATAGGTTTAAGGCGTTCCAACAGTATATATGCAAGGATTTTATATGTCGTGTTGATTGAGGATAGTCCTCGGTTGTTACTACATTTTGATCTGTCTTTCTTTTTATGTTTTTTTTCTCCATAAGGATAAGGAGTCTATGCAGTGCTTCTCCTCCGTGCTGCTTAAGTAAGCAGCTCTGCTGATATGTTGTCTTTTCCTGGAGCTTTATTTTTGAGCTTTTTCATAGCTTTGATAATTTTTTTTGTATGTCCTGTGGTTCTACAATTTGGTACTCGGTTGTTGAGTTACATTTAAAAGCTTGTCAAAGTACTGATTCCATTCATTTACTATTTCATTTTTTTTTGGTCGTTATGCTACTACTACTCTCTTAAATATTCATTCCGCTCTAGGTCTGAAGCCTATTTTAATGTTTGCAATTTCTTTATTTCTATAAATTCTTAGACCGGTTCTGCTGGCTTCATTGGTTCTATTTATTTTAGTTTTTTGTTGATCGTGCTGTCTCTTCTTTGTTTTTATTAATTTTTATGTGTTTTTCTTAGTTCGCCATATAATCATATATTTTCATCCATTCTCTTTTGTAATACACTTTGTATTGAACAGTTTCTTTCCTTGAAGATCTTTTTACTTTTTTCATCGAAGCATGTATTGTGTTTATTTTTGAAGTGTTTTCGTAGTATATTATCAGCCTCTTTTGTTTTGCTATGACTTGTCTATGTCTTCGCTCTCTTCAGCAAGTTCCAATTGACGCTCTGAATGTAGCCTTTGTTGTAACTTTCTCCTGCTAGTTTGTAGGTATTTAATTTAATTTTTGGTAACGTTGAATCTGTTAGTGTTACATGAAAAATAAATTCCAATTGTATTGGAAGCATTCGTACATTTTTTGTACAAATGGCAACGTTATACACAATACGTTTGTATATATTATGAACTGTATACATTCTGCAATAAAGTAATTTAATGGTTTGATTACAGGTGCATTTCTAATAAAAAAACTCATAACGGTCTGTTCCCTTTTAGAAATTTTCCTGTAAAGTATTTTTGGATGGAGGTTTATTTTTGACCATAAAATTGTCTATGTTGGCCTACTGTCCGCAAAATCCACGCTGAGCATAGAATAGGACAGGTTAGGCAGCCTATTCAACACAGCGGTCATATAGTTAAAATAACATGGACAAAGTTTGTTTTAATAATATGTTAAAAAAATCATGCACAAAATATGTTTTTTTTGTAATATAAAGAGATGTATTCTTTTTTAAATTTAAAACCCCATTTTTTTAATAGCAGGTTTATGAAAGTTTAATTTACAAATCCAGTTTTTTGTTATTTTTATTGCTGTTGAGTAAAGCATCTCATATAAGGCGCTGGGTCGCAGCCGTTTCAGACTCAAACAAACATGGACAAAATTGTTTTCATTATTTAAAAAAATTATTCAGTTAAAGTTGCATCATCTCGAAAGTTTAATAGATTATGCGATTCTGCGCCAACTTTTATTTTTATATTTATTTTTTATACTAATAAACTGTTTAGGAGTTTGAGCATAAAGAGCCCTAAAATCAACACAGTGGACTAGTTGGCAGTAACACACCTCCAAAAATTAATTTTAAATATCGGAACATTTCTAGATAAACCATTATTTTCTTTGTAATGCCAACCCTTGTTTACCCAAGTCTTCACCCTTAGAAACCCAATTTATATAATATTCAAAGCTAATCCTTGAAATGGTTCAGATCCTCCTTGTCAAGATCTGTTCAATCAACTTTGACAATTATTTCTCACACGAAATGCTCAAAGGCAAGGTGACAATGTTTGCTGATGACATAACTATTTTATGGCATGAGAGAAATTTGACAGATTCGAAATGATTGTGAACACTGATCTTGAAACAATTAAGGAGTGGTGTGCTGCAAATAATCTTTGTTTCAATTCCTCGAAAACAAATGTGTTGAAGTGTTATATGGATAATGTTGTATTGGACAATGAGTCTATTCTAAGGCATCATTCTAGCATTTTTGGGTCTAACAATTGATAATGGCCCTAAATTTCAAGATCATATTACCAACATAGGTTTGACTCACTGTTTATACTTCAAAAAAGAGCAATTCGCTTTCTGTCTAGAGTAGGATATCATATATATCTTAAAGACTGCAAGTTTTATAATTAAAAATCATAAAAATGAAGATACAGTTTCAGATTGCCCATAAACCAGTCATTTGTTTGTATAGGTAAGAAAATCTTGAACCACCTTCCTCTTGAAATGAGATCAATAGACTGTTAGATTTAAGAAAGCTTTAAAGAAAATGTTGGTCTTAAAAGCTTGTTACACCCTGGACGAATATTTTAAGGTAACTAGCTGGAATTAATAATCTATTTCTCTTTTATATAATTAGTTTTAATAATTTATATATTATAATTTATATAACCACTTTTATACTCAAGAAAGACGTATAAGAGCTCATTTCAATGCTTTGTCAAAAACCTGTTCATGACTAAATCGCCGCTCAGTTATTAATCATCTTCATTTCTAACTCGTTAAAAAAATTATTTTGTGTATTGACAATGATGTATTGAAAAAAATGCCGCGGGTTAAGATCTAGGGATCTTGCTGGCCTTTCCAACACCTACTAAATTTACTTGCCCTTAACTACGAAAATCTTTTGTCTTACGTGCTTTCATATGCATTTACGCGTGACATATTTAACCATATCGCCAGCAGAACAAACAAAGTGAAAATTGCGACAAAGCCTAATTTGCAAATGTCGAAGTGTACCATATTACACATACAAATTAGCCGCCATGTCAGTCAAATGCAAAAGGGGTTAGCAAATAGACATGCCGGAAACTGTTACCTTTTTGTCGGCGTGACGTTGTTTACTACAGTTTATTTAGGGATGGCAAAACATTAGCTAAGGGTTTTTTATTCCCTTAATTTCCAGACATTCAAATTTGAAATATTAAACATTTAAGGGGTTGGTATAGAAAATATTGTACAAAGAAAAACGGTGGATTAGTAAATCGTCAATTAAAGAAATTTTAATTATGGCAAACAAATTGGATTTAACTGATTCATAGCTATGACATTGGTATTGACCTTAAATAAGTAAGAGGAACAAATTAGGTACTGATTGAAAAGTAAAGTGAAGTAGAAGCTAAAACAATAAACATTCATACTATTTTAAGCCATAATAATCCACCTCAGAATTAACAATCATAAAGAACCTCATCAACTTTCATAGGAGAAAGGCATTTCTTTATAGTGGGTTAGTAATTTACATTTTATTAGTCAAATAGCTACTGTAACTCCTAGTTAGTCCCTTGGATTAAACTCTACACCCCAGAATATCCATATATTAATTCGGGCATAGGCTTCCAAGGTCCAGTAAGCCACTCTCAAAGTTTTAATTAGTTTAAACTGAATTATGAAAACAAGAGCCGACATGTCTGAATCATGTAGTTTCTAAAATGTTTTTCATTTTTACTGTTTTACATTGGAAGTAATTTATAGCATAAAAATTTAATTTAGTGAAACTTATTATTTTAAAACTAAAAAAAAATCCTGTTTTGCCCCTTACTTTAGAAACGATCAGGTGGCATTAGTAGTCAAGAGGCCGATTTTATTATTAGCCAAATAACGTCTTGATTTTATAGTAAGTTAAAATATACTATTATGAAAATGTAAATTATTCTCCTAGTTTTTGTACTATTTTATTCGTATTTTATAGTTAAAAGTTGATTAGTAGGGTTTAATTAGGGCTTTACTTACGTTTAGCTTAATATTTGCTTCTATAGGGTCTAGTTTTTAAGTAGTTCATCTTGTTTGAGGGCCCCAATTTAGGTTATATTATTGTAAATCCCTGTATTTTACATTTTCTAAAATGTCATGTCAGTATTCTCTTGAAATTATTGGTCTCTTTTGGCAAAAACAAATAAGAAAGTTACAAACTTTTCTAAATTATTCCATAGGGCTTTAAAAGGGACACGTTTCGTGACTATTCAGTTTTAGTAAAGTGACAGTCAACACGAGTTAGGTTAAAGTTTCTGACGTTGCCAATAAAAGTGTTTTCATGAATTTCGTTACAATACCCAGAAAATGCTACAACAAGGTTCATAATAATAGAAAAGTCTGTGTTCATAATAATTGTTTGAATAGGGATATTTTAATGTGTTATTATCCACCCTGGATTATTCAAATTTCTTGTGCGTACTACAAACCAATTAAGTCTCAAATTAATAGCAATTATCAGTGCACCAGGGGATTAGATTTTAGGCCCTTGGCGATATATCTCGATACCTAGTTAATGTGGAATATAACAGTGATTTATGGGAAACTGCAGTCGCCCAGCAAGCGGTGTGTTTGATTGATGATTATGGAAAGTGCTAAAGGGAAAGTCAAGTTTAAGATCATTAGGGAAATGTTGCGGTATTGTACGAGAGTTTCGTAAAATCAAGTATTGTATTGGGAAAAAAATCTCTGGCGATATGGAACACGACTTGTATGGGGGGCAGAAAAAAGTCTGGAACATGCTAAGAAACAAGAAAAGTTCAATTTAAGATATCAGAGATCACTACTGAGGATTGGAAAAAAAACACTGAGATATTCATAAATGATGAAACACCACCGAGTTAGCAGATTCCGATAGAGAGGATCAAACAAATAGCAAGTGCTCTAAAAAATAGAAAACTGCCTAACCTAGGCGGAATAACCAACGAAATAATTAAGTATGGAGGGAATGCACTTAAAACATTAAATCTACAAAAAGACCCTTAGAATGGAAGGACAGCATAAAAATCCCAATCTTCGAAAAGGGAGAAAAGCAGATTGCAAAAACTAGAGACAAATCAGTCATTTAAGTTCAGTTCTAAAGTTATTTACAAAAATATTGGCAGAGAAAATGACTAGCACTGGAATATGTGAGGAATAAAAGGGATTCAGACACAATAGATCGTCTCTAGATGTCTTATTCATACTCCGTCAAATGGCCAAAAAAGCTATGTAATTCAACAAGTGGTTGTTTATGTGGTTCATAGATCTTACCCAAGCTTTTGACAAAGTTAAACTGACAGACGTCAAAAGCTATCACCAAAGGGTTAAACTGCGACACCACACCTTTGTGAAAGTAGAAAATAAAATGTCAAATGTCAATAAAATGGAAACCCCGAAACTTACCCAGAAACCCAATCATTCACCATATCCAGCAAGTCCTGAAGATGCAATCAGAGTGTGGAACAGGTTTAATAACCTTCAAATATCTTGGAGCAAACATAACGAGAAACAGGGAAAGGAAGAACTTAACACGTGGTGATAGAACACCCGAATACGGCATATAACGATAATTTCGTTGACTTTCTGGTGGCAACAGATGCTTTAATTGACTATGTATCTAATCTAAATGTATGTTTGTAAACCTTTATATGTGTTGTAAATTATGTGCAGCCAGACGAAAAATATATTTGACAAATGTAGGCATAATATCGTGGTGGAGATGATCTTGAAAAAGAAACACATGAATATAGAAATGAAAACGTGTGTCAGGCCAGTGATGATATACTCAGTAGAGAGTAAAATAAAATAATTAAACGCATGCTACAAACAACAGAAATGCGAGTTCTAAGATCCATAATAGGACACACACTTTACGATAGGAAAAGAAGCGCGGAAATTAGAGACATCTGTAAGGTTAGATGTTGTAAGATGATCTAGAGCAAGACGAAGAACTTGGAAGAAAAACCTGGCAAAAATAGCCAAAGACCAAAAACCCAACAGCTCTAGACTCTTCGGAACACCACCAAAATAATGGCACGAAAGCTGGACATCAGCATCTGAGGACTCAGCAGCGGAAGAACAAATACAGTCCTAATGTACAAAAAAGAAGATGAAGAAAAAGGTGAACCAAAAAAGAGATTTAAATGTCAAATGGTAGACCAGAGAGACACACGAAATTTGCCAAATTGAAGCGCATTGTAATTTTTGCGAGATAGTATCACCTAATGGTGAGTTCCCTGGTAAAAAATAACTTTTCAGCGTTATGTAATTTTTGTTAACATTGCTGAGCATTTTGTACTGACATATAGGATCAAGTTGAACGTGTTAAAGCAACAAGAAGTTGCCATGACAAAACTTTATTACCATTTTGGATAATTTAAAAAGTTTCAAATTTGCCTCCATTTGCTTCTGCTCTGTTTGCACCAAAGTTTGCCTCATTACATTTTCTTAATGGTCCAACTTGACTCCAATTTAGATTTTTTTTTAAACTAGCGATGTAAAAATAATTTTAATTCAATTCGCGGTTATACGGAAAATCCATTGCTGCATTGTCGATTAAATTAATTGCCGCGGTAGTTTTTAAAACGGCAAAAAATAGTGGCTTTTCGCCTGATAAATATTCAAAACCCGGTTTATATATTTATTTCTATGGTGATTTTTATCTATGCTATAAGAGCCCTCCTAATTGTCCAATTAAATCTCAGCACATCCGAACTTTTTTTTCCAGTGAGCAAAAATTCGCAATTTATTCTGAAAACGTACGACAAGTTCGAGCGGACTCGGTTTGGATCAGGACATTTAAGCAAGGCAAAATAAAATATAAAACTGTTACGTCGAGTAAATCTAATTTATTGATATAACACGGTTTTGAGTGAAATCTTAGACTGTCAAACGTAAATAAATTAGAAAATAAAGTTTGGTGAGTAACAAACCTCTGCTTTAAGCAGGTCGGTTGCTATTGCAATTTAATAATGTATAAAACAAATTACAAATTGACTATAATAAGGTTTAATTTCGATTTATTACAGTAATTTAATATTGTCAAACCCAAGAAAAATTTAGGGTTACTCTAGCGAAAAATTGAAATAAACCGGGAGACGTATATATTTGTGGTGAAATAGGTCAACCTTTAATCTTAAAACCTAAAGAAAAATGCATCGGCCGCATGACGATGATTTTCTCTTTATTTGCCCATTTTAAAGACAAATGGAGCAATTTTTTTGATAAATTGTTGGAAAAATTTATCCTTTATCTTGTTATTTAATACTTTTAATATTAAATTTTAGGTTCTATTGCCAAACTTCACCATGCATTTTAACGGAAAAATTCACGACTACAGATTCTCTGCTTCATTCTTATCCTTTGGTTAAATCAATAGTAAATAAAAAATTTAAATTTTGTCCATGGTTTATTAACTACCAAACCTCTGCTTTAAGTATATTGGTTGCCTACCGTTACCCATTCAATACAACAAAATGCTGTGGGCAGTGGGGCTTTAATGAAATTTTAATAGCCAAAAATTTATTAATTATTTTCTTCTCTGTTTCTTTTAATCTTATTATCGGTCTAGATACTTTTACCATTTGGAAAATGATTCATTAAATTAGTCAAAAATAATCTGGTTAATTTTTAATAAACTTCTTACGACCCATTTATATTTTCATAGGAAATGTTCATGCATCTTCCTATTTTCTTTAATAAATTTTAGTTTAATTAAACTTCTTTGTGGTTTTTCATCTCTATTTATTATAGGTTATTAATTTGTCTTTCCTTGTTGTCCTAAAAAATTGATTCGAAGTAGAAAAAAATGGTTGCATTATCTTAGTCAAAATTGGTCTTGTTTCATATTGATGTTACTTACGGTATCCGTTAGGGCCAATTTTTAATTTGACCACCAAATAGCACAAATACGGATTATTTATCAAATAACCTACTACAAAATTTTGTTTCATAATAACGTCATTACTATAACTATGACGAAAGTTTAAACCCAAAAAAAAAATTAAAATAAGTACTATACAAATTTTTTCTCTTCATTTCGATATTCGTTTTATATATTTTGCAAACTAACTCATTTCATAACAAGTAAAAAAAACAGTTTAGTTTGGAAATGGCGTATTAGCTACATCTTCACAATAGTCTTTGGGTGGTTATAATATTGCCTGAAATATTGTCCCAAAATAGGGCTTAGCAAAAAATGCTCTAAAACATCAAATATTTGGGCTAGAACAGCATTTATTACATTAAATCTGTCTTTGGGAACGCCTTTATAATCCACTAAAAGAATTACAAAAATAACTCTACAATTGTTCCACTGGTAGTCAAAAGTGTCCTGAAACTGTACGGTTTGTCCTGGGCTTGGACTACGGCTCATAAAACTACTTCTAGCTCAAAAACTTGTTAAGGTACAAGAAGCCCTCGTATATGAAAATGTTTACTAATAAACCCTGTAACTTTTAGCCAAAATTGTATAAAAAAGCCTGGAGTACTTTTTAAAATATCCTGGTTGGAAGTTTAATATTGCCTGAAATATTGGCCCAAAATAGGGCATAATAGGAAATGCTGTGAAAAAATCAAATATTTGGGATAGAACAATATTTATTACATTAAATTTATCCTTGTACACCCCTTTATAATCCACTAAAAAAATTACAAAAATAGCTACAATTTTTCCAGTGATAGTCAAAAGTGAACTGAAACTGTACGGTTTGTCGTGATCTTGGACTACGGCTCATAAAACTGCTTCTAGCTCAGAAACTTGTTGAGGTACAAGAAGCCCTCGTATATGAAAATGTTTATCAGCCAAAATTGTATAAAAAAGCCTGGTATACTTTTTAAAATATCCTGGATGAAAGTTTAATACTGCCTGAAATATTGTCCCAAAATAGGGCATAAGAGGAAATCCTCTGAAAAAATCAAATATTTGGGCTAGAACAACATTTATTACATTAAATTTATCCTTGTACACCTCTTTATAATCCACTAAAGGAATTACAGAAATAACTCTACAATTTTTCCACTGATAGTCAAAAGTGAACTGAAACTGTACGGTTTGTCGTGGTCTTGGACTACGGCTCATAAAACTGCTTTTAGCTCAGAAACTTGTTGAGGTACAGGAAGCCCTCGTATATGAAAATGGTTACTAATAAACCCTGAAACTTTTAGCCAAAATTGTATAAAAATTCCTGGAATACTTTTTAAAATATCCTGGATGGAAGTTTAAATATTGCCTGAAATATTGTCTCAAAAAAAAATTCTCTGAAACATCAAATATTTGTCATTTATTACGTCAAATGTATCAGAACCTCTTAACCTACTAAAAAAATTTATAAAGACAACTCGAAAATTCTTCTAGTGGTCCTCAAAACTGTACAGTTATCGTGGTCTTGGACTATAATCTAAAAATTAAAATCGTAACTGATAGTCAGTCTGCAAAGAGGTCCGGACTTTTTAATTCTAGAGCCATTAGTCGAAATATTAATTAAATAACGGCCTGGTTTCATAACAGCATTACTTCCTAATTCGGGGTATTACTTGAGGTTAAAAAAATTATAAGAAATAAAAAATTAAATTTGGTTATAATTCCCGTCCTGGTTTCATCTAAGAGCTGATGATTACTGCAGTTAGGGCGTACCAAGGCATTAAATAATTTTACTGTATATATTTAAGTAAAAAGTGTACTTCGAAAATAGCAATCAAATAAAAAACATCCTGGTTTCATAAGTACCCAAACGCCTTTCTAAAACTAAGTTGGTTTTTAGTTAAACTTCACTAAACTTTTAAAATTCAAACTTTACAATCCTCCCTTTTAAAATGGCTCTTGGTCAAACCTACTTTCATTTATCATTAAAGTTACTAAAGCGATAAAAGTGATATAAGTTCACAGATTGTGTGAAACAGATAAAATTCGACCTAGACGTTCGAGCAAGGCAGTTTTCCGGGCTTTGATGATAATTCCCTAAGAGTAATGAACGCCCTATAAAGAACACGGTAAATGGTGGCTTCGAGACGCCCCCAATTGACTTTCGTTTAGGTAAAATGTGGCAATAAATGCTTCGTAAATACTAGTAATTACATTAAAAGTTGCTCCAATTAAACCTGACCTGTAGCAATTAAAATAATCATAACTCGATTTAAAGAAAGTGCGAGTTAATAAGTAAAATAATTTAATTATGTGGAAATCTTATCTAGGTTAGACCAGCACTTAAACTTAAAAAGTACGTTTAAATTAATCGTAAAAATATTTTTGTACGAAAACAACGTACATAATTTTTATTTCAAGAGCAATAAACAAACACATAACCTTCCTGCAGGTATTGTCAATATAATAAATTTTTACCTGGTTCTGAAAGGCCACTGTCTTACGTAAACTGATTACCTTGATTTTTTTTCATAATGTGCAATTTGTGGTTTGAATTCGTAATAAGAGAATATCATTTTAAGTGCGGTAAACATGATACTCTGTTAATTCGTAAGGATTTTCTAACCTATAAACCAAATTAGGATTGTCTGCTCTAAAAGTTGGAATAATTTAATATCTATTCATATTAATTCTGATTTTTACTTTTGGAACCTGTGTGTGAATTTTCTAACTGGAACACCACAGTAATGGATACATGGATTCAATGTAGATAGATACATATTATGATACATTTGTACTATAATGATAATAATATTTATTATTTGTTACAGTATCAACAGCATTGATATTGAGATACCAAAATTACAATATAATAGTAACATAGCAGATTGTCTAAAGCCTATTAGTAATTTTATTTCTGAATTAAGTCGAATAATTTTTGTAAATATCAATATCAGAGGCATATTTATTGAATAAGGAACACATTTTATATATATGTGAAGCCTTAAAGCTATATTCGAGCGAGGGAAATCCAGGTAGAAACTGTTTCTTGATCTAGTACTTTCTTTAAATGAAACGTTAATTTCAGATAAAATTCTGGAACAATTTACCTCATATTTAAAAATATTAAAAAGAAAAATGATGTTTTTATCCTTCCGTTCTCCATGAATAAACACTCAAACATATGAAGCAAAGTCGAATTATTAATCCGTTTTTCTGGGTAGTAAGCAAACTTTTTGAAATATAAGTAAGATACGTTCAATACCACATTGCGAAGACCATGTAATAGAGCCGTATTCTAGTTTTAGTAAAACGAGACTTTCAAACAACTTGACACATACACTTTGGTTAACATTCTCAGTGGTTCTAATATCATACCCTACGGCCTTCTATGCTTCTTTAGTACCAATATTATCAGCAAAGGTTAAGCCAGCATCATATAATTCACATGTGTCTCTCTGGCTAGAAGCCAATCATCAATCTTGTACATATGTCTACAGATATTTTTATTCAATGTAAAACTCATATGTATTGAGTGGCAAAAATATTTTCCGCATACCAATTAACCACTCTATTAAGGTCATTCTGTACAAGTCATCTGCAAACAAAAGGGCAGTAGGATATTTGCATGCGTCTTGCACATGTGGTTTAATTCTGCAAATAAAATGTGAAGGACCGTTGGGGAACACCCTAATCACTGGGATCAGGATTCGATCTAAAATTACTGATCTCCATAATATTTTGCTTTTCTGATAAGTAAGACATTAACAACATAAAAGCAGGTGCTGCATTCATTCGTTAAAGGGCACCAATTATGACAGTGTGTTTAAGTTCGTCAAAATGGGACCCGTTATTTAGTGAATTTTGATTGGATTTTGATATACTGAGAAAATCACTCGGTCCGATAATGTAGCATTTTGGGTTAGAAAATCATGTAACCATTATGAAACTAAGTTGTTATTTGACAACAATATCACCAGAATCAACCCAACGAAATTGTGCCTTCATATAGACTTAGGCTTCATATAGATTATGAAACCACCTGTACTCCGACTACATTAGTTTTTTTTTTAACAAAAGAACGAGGTAAAAAATAGCGCCCTCTTTTTAAGCGAATATTTTATAGACTATTTCTTTTTTTGACTAACCGGCCTATATTTTCGACCATACATTTATTTGAATTTTATAACCGAACCAAAATTTATTTCTTATGAATAATTTGTTGTTTCTAAATTTAAGAATCAGTTCTAAGATATATTAATCGCGAAATTATAAAATCTGACTTTGTTTTGAACTTACTTATCAAAAACAGACTATGGCTAACTATTTTGGAGAAAATTCATTTTTCTCTCAAAGTTTACAACATGGTTATCTTTTATTTAGCAATTAGTTTTTACCCAAAGTGAATGAAAATGTTTTGAATTTGTGAAAAATAAAATGTACTCTATACGAAAAAAAATTAAATTATTTGCACAATAAAATTTATAAAAATTGTAAATTGTAAAAAACCTTGAAACCCAACTAAACATATACACAAAAAAATATGTGTCGAAAATGTTACATCCGGACCTGTATACAACCGAACACCGCGTCGAAACCTGAATATTTTGGGTACTACAAGATCAGTTTGATGTTGCCAAGGTTTGCGTACAGTTCACAGTTTTTTATTTATCGTGAGCAAAATGGACTCCGACAGTGAAGATGATTTTTTATTTTTGTTGGCGGCATCGGCACTGGCATTACGCAAAAAACCAAAAAAAAAAAAAAATAGAACGAAACGTAAGCTATGGATAAAAACCCTAAGGGTGTTTTTACCCTTAGTCCTGTAAGGATTTTTACAAGTGGATTATTATAATTTTTGTTATTCCTTAGAATTGGTGACTAAATATTTTAAATTATATGGGGTGTTTTGTAAGTAAATTGGTCAAATACCGAATAAAATAAAAAATAAAAAAATCGTTCTTTGGTAAGTGTTTTTCATAGTTTTACCTTTCCCATGCATATTATCGTTTACATACATAAATTAAATTTTTTAACAAATATTTAAAAAAAATTTTGAACACCAACTATTCTTTCTGTCTATTGTAAAACGCTGAAGATGAATTCAACGTAATTCGAAACGTTGGCTAGAAACAAATAGTTTTCTTCAGCATTTGACTAATATGACCAATTTTTGTTGTAAAAAATTGGCTTTATAGAAACATGAAGTTCTGTCTATAAAATATTCTGGTACGTACGTATACAGCAATTAAAAAATTTTAAACGTCCGGACTATGCCGCTCAGATCAAAGACAGTAACGTTTCTGGACTGATTTAAAAATACTTTCTCTAATATTTTTGAATAAATCGAAAAACATCTTTAAAATAGGGTTTAATGAATTTTAAAATATTTCTATAGGAATTTTTTTACTTAAATTCCCTGTTGTTTATGTCTGTTTTAAACGACATGTCATATTTACTTTCAAAAGATTCACATATGTATAGACATTATGTCAATTATTTTTAGCTTAAAATGTTGTTTTTTGTTTAAAGGCTCTAGTGAATTGTAACAATATTTCGATATAAATGGTATCTTTTTATTTGATTTGCAAAAGGTTGGTAGTCTGTAGGTTGGAAGAATGAAGATTTGTAGCTTGGTGCATCAACTGTTCTACACTTGAAGCTGTCACTAACGATCTTGGCATATTTAAGCCACGAATAAAAAGAGTATAGCATATTTTCTCATACTATACTGCAAAGTAAAAGTTTATAATTTTTAAATCCAAAAAACTTGTTAAATAAGTATAAGAATATTGAAATTTAGTTCAAATGAGAGTGAGTGCCCGGACCAAAGTGAAAAATAATTGCAAATGCCTAAGAAATGGCCTTTGGAATGCCTGGGATAAACCTCCAATGACTCCGTATACCTGGAACATAACAAGCATTCTGGAATAAAATTGAAATTTACTTCAAATGCCTGGAATAAACTGGAAATAATTCCGAATGCCTTGAAAATTTTAGAAATGCCTTTAAAAGTTTAAGGACGTCTCGAGAAA
The DNA here is from genome assembly GCF_022605725.1 of Anthonomus grandis grandis. Taxonomy (NCBI): domain Eukaryota; kingdom Metazoa; phylum Arthropoda; class Insecta; order Coleoptera; family Curculionidae; genus Anthonomus; species Anthonomus grandis. The sequence goes on from NC_065558.1 coordinate 9,057,537, forward strand.
TTTCAAATCTCAGATTTGAGTTAAAATTAGTTCAAATTTCAATTTAATGCGAGGAAGAGCGACAATGCCTGGAATAAACCAGAGATTAAAAACACAAAATTGCTCTACGTTCCACTAGTTTTTAAACGGGAGCCCGCTATTGGTCAGTCCTTTAAATTCAGCCAATCAGAGTTAGTGAAGTTTAAAATGATCTTTTTCCAAGTTTCAATCTAGGACCTGAATGGTGACCTGGGAGTTTCGCTGATACGCCGTTCAAGTTTGTACATCCCTGCATTAACCTTTCAACTTTAACTCAGTCTCAAAAAAAAATTGTTATTGATGATTCATTTACTTATTCATGTAGAAATGAGAAAAACTCGTACTGTATTTCTATCGGATTGCAGCATAACAAATGAAAAAATACAATAAGATTTTATAGAACAAGGTTTTGTTAGTGCTGTTGTGAATGGTGAAGAACAGCGACGTATTGGTATCAATTGTTGCTCAAAAGTCGATGCAAATGACAATTTGTGGAGCGATCAACGTCAGCATCGAAATCGTAGTCTCGACGATACTATGTGTAACTCCCATGTTTTTCAGCCGATTTTAATTATTTAAAGTTTCCTGAAAAGAGGATTTTTTGCTTTCTAAAAGAAGAAATATTTTTTCTCTCATGCGTTTTTTGTTTAAGCTCAATCGGTCTAGAAATGCCAAAGTTAATAATAAGAAAAGACCAATGTGTCCAGAAGACAAAACAGTCTATAACTTTACTTCCCAACCGATTTTGATTATTTAAAATTTTCTGGAAAGAAGTTTTTTTTTTCCCTTAAAAGGACAAATATTTTCTCTTCCAGGCATTTCTTGTTTAAGCCAAAGTTACAAATAGTTTTATATAAGAATGTCAACTATGCAAAGACCAGTGTGTCCAGGAGACAAAAACGACTATAATTTGCTTGTTCCTCAACTGATTTTGATTATTGAAAGTTCCCTGGAAAGAGGATTTGTCTCAGGAAAGATGAATTTATATATTATGATGAGAGTGGTGCAACTCCTTTTTGAGATATAAAAATATATATTCAAACATGCGTATATTTCTAAACAAAAGAAAACTCCACCGAAATTGCCAACTGGGAAAAAAACCCAGCGTTCAAAGAGGGAATCATCGTTTGAAGATGCTGACTTTCATATTATTTGTTTTAACAATTTACCACAAAAATTTACATTTAAGAATTCAATAAAATGCTGTGAGTTTCAACGGCCTGTTCATTTGAAATGCATTGATTCACGCAGAGACTCTTTTACCTACAAGCATTGTGCATTTGATCATTAGGAAGATGATATGTCAGAAAATTGATTTTCTAGTAACATGTATGACCATTTTTTTCTTTTTTATTCTAAAACAGTGAAAAACAACAAACACTGAATAAAAGTAGGGTTTTTAATGCAACCTCACATCTCTTTGTTTCAAAATTTGAACGAACTTTCTTTACTGTTCCAACCTACCTTTATGATTTTGTAACTCTCTTGAATTTCTTAAAAAATTTAAATTAATCTATTCATATGAAATAATTTCACGATATTATGAAATATATGAGTCTAGCTTTCAAACAGTATTAATCAATTTGGAAAATATACAGTCGTTTTGAATTTATCGGTGTAAAAACCTAACCCGTTCCAACCTACAAACCTCTCCCCTAATAAAATAAACCACGGAATAACCCTCTTTCAATATTAACATGATATTCATAAACCACCCTATATAATTATGTGCCTTTAATGTGTGGCACCCTCTACTGTAAATAACGAGCTTACCATATAATTTGATCCACTTCAAAACAAAATAGCCGAAGAGCTCTTCAATGCACTTTTATCCACATAAAAGCGCCTAACGCGTTTAATCTTTGATTTTGAACGAGAAGCTTTAATTAAAAGCGATCTCGCGTGTTCGGGACCATATAGAGCGGAAAACTGCACGGGCAGGTTAAAAAAAAATCGCACATTTCACACTTAAATACCCGTATTTCTTTTTTTTTTAATTAAGGATTTTTTACACCCTGAAAATTATGGTTATGTTCGCCGTTGGTGAAACTTTCTTTTTAGTTATGCTTATATGACTGTTTATTATTACTATTACCGTCCTATATGCCTATAAAAGTCAAGTAATAAATGTGTTTTTTTTAAGTGAGAGAAATAAAGGAAAAGTCTAGTAGAGGGTTAAAAAATGCAAATTAGGAATTGAAGTTAACAATGAAAAAGAAAATATTTGTTTACACAAAAATGCTTATTAAAGAAGATAACAAATACAGGGTGTCCAATCATGGATACACTGAGAATAGTGTGCAAGAATAAATGCTACCATTTGAGAAATTTTCTTTTTAAAAAAAGGTATGAATAGGAACAAATTATTAAAACAATCTTTTTAAAATTTTAATTGAAATGTCCTTAAAATTGTGATTTAAAGTGTTCCAATTTGATAACAAATTATATACAATATATCGAAAAATGTGATATATTATAGGAGATACTATTACAAAAGTGAACAAGCATAGATCACACGAAAAGTAGAAAAATTGCCAATAATATTGTAGAGTTTGATGATTTTTTTTAACTAAATAAATGATTTCCAAAAAGGCCTAGAATCTTCTTCATCTTCTTTTTTTAGTTTATTTGCCTCTACTTTTAAGCGATCTTTATTTTGCAATGTGTGAATTAAATTAGTTATTGTACCCGTTTTTTCTAGTAGTTTTTATAGAATATTATAACATTATTCGGACCTTTTTTTCAGTAAAATTTCCATTAGCTTTCTGTATACTCTTATCTATTTGCAAAAAAGATTGATGTATTATGAATATTACTGTTTATATCTCTATCCATTTATATAAGATTTGATTGCAGCGACTACACTGTAGGCCATTTTGAAGATGATGAATGTAATGGGTCTACCAATAGAAGTAATAGAAGTTTAGTGGGCCATGTACGCAAAATGGTATGTGTCAAAACGCGGATCAAGCGTCAGTTGTGTTGAGTATACTTTGACGTTTCATCATGAATCGTTTAAGTCGAGCGCAACGTATAGCTATCATGAAAAGGTATTACGAAAATGCGCAATCGGTTAGAGCCTGTTATCGTGCTCTTAGAGAAGATTTTGGCCATCGTGGACGGCCTTCTGAGTTTGCAATAAGGCGCACAATTAATAAGTTTGAACGGGAGTACATTCTTCTGGATAATAAGCCACCAACGCGACAAAAAAGTGCAAGGACCGCTGAAAATATCGCCGCTGCAAGAGAAAGTGTTGACGCGAATAACAATGTGTCTGTTTTGCGCCGTTCTCAGCAATTAGGCATTTCACCAATGTCTCTGTGGCGCATTTTGAAGAAAGACTTAGGTCTACATCCATATAAGATGGTTCTAACTCAAGAATTGAAGCCTGCTGAGCATGGTTTGCGAAGAACGTTTACCGACTGGGCTCTGTTGCAGTTGGAACAAAATGCCGATTTTGGGAAACAAATCATCTTTTCAGATGAAGCCCATTTTTGTCTTAGTGGCGTTGTCAATACGCAAAATTGCCGCTTCTGGTGTCAGAACAATCCCCAGAAATTAGTACAGGTGCCATTACACCCGTTAAAAGTGACTGTGTGGTGTGGTTTGCATGTCGGTGGAATTATCGGTCCATACTTTTTTGAGGATGCAGGGGGGCGTACTGTGACAGTCAACGGAGAGCGCTACCGCGACATGATAACAAACTTTCTTTGGCCTGCAATTGATGGTGGAGACTTCGAACAGAATTGGTTTCAACAGGACGGAGCAACATCACACACCACCCGAGCCACAATTAATTTATTAAGAGAGCGTTTTGAAGATCGAATAATTTCGCGACATGGCAATATCAACTGGCCACCAAGGTCCTGTGATCTTACTCCCCTGAACTTTTTTCTTTGGGGATATGTGAAGTCAAAGGTGTATTCTAACAATCCTCAAACCATCAATGAGTTGAAAGTTAACATAACTAGGCTTATTTGCGAAATTCAGCTTAACTTGTTAGAAAAAGTGATTGAAAATTGGGTTCATCGTCTAAACGTCTGCCGCCGTAGCCGAGGTGGACATCTTAATGGTATTTTGTTTAAAACATAATGTTACATAATAAACTACTACATGAAACATCAATCATAGAAATTAACCAATTCGTTTTTATTTTTTAGCAATTTAAACTTATATCATTCTTATTGGTAGACCCGATATTTACCTTAACACGTTGACTGCCTATAAGTATTTTGTGCCCTTATTCAGAAGCCGTCGGGACTATTTGCAAAAAGTAGTTCGAAAATAGGATTTTTAATACTTTGTATGATTAATATTGTGTTTTTTTTTGCTTTTTGGGCCTAAATCTACTTTGACTCAATAGCTGAGTCACCGGCCCCTGAGGTATATTTCTCCTAGAATATGCCGGTGACTCAACATTTGAGTCAAATTTTAAAGTCAGAATTAAAATAAAAAACAAAGAACTTTTAACAGGTATATTTTATATTATGTATTGCACGTGTAATTCTTATCACTAAAACTTTGCAAACACATAACGTAGCGAAAAAAAACATAAATAATTAATTTTTCTTAGGAGTAAATCACAAAAAATAATAACAAAATTAACATTTTTTAAAGAACAAATGAAAAAAAGACCTATTTTTCATCGTGGTAGATTCGAAAGCAATTTCCGAGGCAAAGACCTGGCTTATCTGGACAAACCGGGCAGAAAAATGGCGTGTTCTTGCGCATTTTCTGTGTATAACAAACCCTGCATCTCTTTCTCATTTGACGACCTTTATTATCCATTTCACATTTTTCAGGCAAATGACTAGGCTGGTTTTGTTTGACTTTAGGAGGCTCAGGTGGTTTTTCTTTGGCTTCAGACAACAAATTCTTTATAATATTATGCCTATAATCATAGTAGCTTAACTTTTGCTGAGTAGAATATTTGTTATAAAGGTGATAACTATTAAGCAGCATCATTGATATCAGATGAATAGCAAGCTTCTTATACCATCTGATGGTTTTTCTTTCGCTGGCATAATAAGCAAGCATCTGATCTTGCCTGTCGATTCCTGACATGTTTTTATTATAATTAATGATAGCATTTGGCTTTTCTTTTTCCTCGTTTCGTCTATTTGGTTGCTTGATCAGTTCCCCACTAAACTCTGTAGATATAAATAAAACCTCCCTTTTGTCACGCCATTTACCCACTGCAATGCCTTTAGAGTACTTTGTAATAGATTCACCTTTTTTAAGTTTTTTAGAACTCACTTCGGGAGGATTTCCTTTCCTGTTCAGCCTTAAGGTTCCAGTAGCATAGGTTTTTTTTAAAATTAGCTCTTTACATAGTGCAATCGAGTTATAGTAATTATCCATGTATAAGGAATGGCCCTTATCAAGATAATTCTTTGTCAAACTTAAAACAACGTTTGCTGCATGCCCTAATTCTCCCTTCATATCTTTTTCGTCTCCAGTATATATCCTAGCTTTTAACACAAGCCCATCAGGTTCTGACAAAATATACAGTTTCACCCCAAACTTGTGCTTTTTATTTTTAATATACTGGCAAAAAAACAGTCTTCCTCTCCATAGCACCATGGACTCATCTAGTGATAGCTCCTTGTTTGGGTAATAGATCTTGTCAATTCTGTCATTGAAGAAATTTTGAAGCCATCTTATCCTGCACAAACGGTCACCATAATCTGGGTCACCTCTTTCGGGATTTTTAGAAAAATGTAAACATCTTAGAATGACTAGAAATCGATTTCGACTCATGTTATTTCTGAAACAAGACAGATTATACAATTCATCGGTCTTCCAGTAGTCCTGCAAACGGTTTAGCTGAATATTGCCCATGTGAAGCCACAGACCCAAAAAAGTTTTCAGTGTTGGCACTGTCAACGGCTTCCATTCAGTGATTTTGTTTCTTTACTTAAAAAGAGTTGTTCGGCATAGTTGTTAGTTTCGGTAGCAATATGTTCCAGAAAATCGTCTGTGATAAACAATTGAAAAAAATCGATGGGGTTGTCCGAGGTTAAATTTACTCTAAGTCCAGGCACACCCGAAAATAAAAAGTCATTTTGATTAGGCACATCAGTCCAGGTCGGAATATCACTGTTACTGTTTTAAACACTAATCGTCTCATTATTCTCAATGTCGGTAAGGCTTGCATCCTCTAAAGCGGCAACATCGGGCAATTCGTCTTCGTCGCTTGAACTCTCATGATCAGTAGGCTCGTATTTACTGCCACTGTCGACGAACGGGTCCTCCTCACTTTCTGATAAATACAAAAGTTCTTCTTGTTCAGATAATGTCAGGGGTCTCATCATTTTGAAATCTGTATGCCTCCGTTTAGGCCGAGAAGGACCTGGATTTTCTTCATCCATGTCAGGAAAACTACTTATCACCAACAAAAACCGATTTCGAAAAAACACGTGTTTAAAACCCATATAAATGCTTAAAATTTACAGATATCGGATTGTCTGCCTTAGACGGTGGTTCTCTGATCAATATTGCTAGACTTTTCGAAATGTGACCAGACAAATTCTATTAAAAAAAATGTCTATAAAAAATATTTTAATACCTACATATAAAATTTACAAATTGCTTGAAAATTCAACTATTTATTTATTACTGGCAAAAAAATCAAGGTGATAATAGGTACCTGCTATAAAACTTACTAGATTCATCAACAGATTTACGATTCCGGGATTCTATAATAAAGTCCACTGCAACTGCAGATATAAACATCCTTTTTAACTTTATTGCCTCTTACAAATGGTTATGCATGAGTTCTAAAATTCGTATACTTCAAGACGGCATTTACTTACAATATTTTTAGTGGCTGGGGACTCCATAATATCCATAGGCATACTGAGGATGTCTAAATCCTGCACGCTTGCCGAAAGGTTTTAAATTTTTGCCCCTATGTTCATCTTTTGCAGACTTTCTGTATCACTGATAATTCAAATTAGTATGAGATTAATTATGTTCAGTTGCTGCAAATATAAAGGACGATATACAATCATCGAGTCGGAAATTTAATTATCAAAACAAGTAATTAATAAAGGATTCTAGTTTTTATAACATTTCGGTTTTATTTAACGAGGCCTTATAGTTTCTGTTTAATTTTTTTTTTTGAATATCTTAAATTTTATTCTTATAGACCACTGTGATACATTCCCATACAAAGTCATTTTTTACGATTGACCTTCTTGGAGAACATTGGTAATAATTATTCATTTTCCAGGAATTTTTATAATTTTAAATTTTCTAGGTATTTGGATTTATTTATTGTGTTACTTCGAAAATTCAAGATCATTTTTTATATCTTCTGAAAATTATAATTTATTATTTTTCCAGGAATTTGAAGTCAATTGTTTAAATCTTCCTAGAATTTTTTTTGCAAATTTCGAATAATTTCTAATTTTTTTCTAAAAAGTTGGATTCGTTTATGTATATTCTTTAGGAAATAAAAAAATTATTTTATTTCCAGTACCTGGAAGTCAAATAAATACATTGTCTAGATCTACGTACTTTTTGAAATAAAAAATAGCATTCAGTGCCTGGAAAGAGTCAATAAATAAATTGTTTGGAAAACCACAAAAATTATTTGGATTCTTTGTAATGTATAAAAAAAATTGTATGTAAAGATCGGCATTTTTTGGAAAATATTAAATATTACTCCGGGAAGGATTTATTTGAAATATCTATCTCGAAAATACTCGATAATTAATTTGCAATGCCTGGAAAATATCAAGGAATATTACAAATTTCAGAAAGATATGAAAACTGACTGAAAAATATTTTTAATTATAAGCAACGTCTAAAGTTAATAATTTTTTTCCCAGGATATTTGAAGTCAATTCTCTTAACTTTCCTAAAATTGCTAATAATTATTCATTTTTCCAGATCTTTTGAATAACTTTAATGTTTTTCAGGAACTTGGATTAATTTATGTGTGTATTTTAGAAATTCAGATTTTTCAGACCTGGAAGGCAATATAATACGAGTCAATGTATCAAACGCCTGAAAAATCTCTGAAGTTTATAAATGTCTCATGAATGTCTGGAAAAAATGATTAGTTCAGTTGTTTGGAAAACATAAAAATCATTTGAAAAATGTAATAAAGAAAATTAAAAATTATTCAAAATTCTATATAAAAAAATTTAAATTTATTTCAGGGAGGATTTATGTAAAATATCTCGGCAATACATACAATTTCACAAAAAAAAATTAAATAAAATTAGCAAAAATAAGTACGGGAGTGTTTTTTTTTTTAATTTGACCACAATTATTGTGATTAGTTTAAATATATGAACAGACACAACGACAAAGTCAAACATGAAACAGGCTGAACAGCATCTTAGAATTTATGTTCCATAATTTTGCTACCATAGAGCGTCAAAACTAATAATTTCTAAAAAAATGCTGCGGTCTTGTGAATTGTCTCATTGGATTCAGAAGAAGGAGAATATGAAGAATGAACTCCTAGTTTTCCTGCAATAGTCTTCCAAAGATTGGAATATTTCATATTTCACTGCTCATTTTTCATAGTTTACGAAAACACAGTTAAGATAATCTAGAATTTAACGAGTACCAAACCTACTTAATCTGCCTAACTATAAATAAATAAATAAAACCCTACAAAAAACAGAGATATAAATCGTGAGAATTTGGACACACCGTACACCACCTGCAGGTCACTAAGAATTCATATGGCACTTGCATAAAAACCATTGTTAACATGTCAATTAAAAATGTTCGGACTGTTATTAACTAGCGGTTAAGTGTTTGTTTAAACTAACAGATGTTATGACGTGACATCAATTCGGTTAAATTTATGGCTCGCCGATGGACCATTAATATTATATTATGCTTTATTTTATTCACGTACTCGGGTCTTATATTCTTAAGTTTCTGGAGGGTACATAAGCACCTTTAGACTGGTGAGTTGAATATTGTATAATAGCAGCAAATGAAAAGAAAATTACCCAAAAAAACTTTCAAGGTTCGAATCTGAAGTTATTTCAAACTACAGTTCCTGGAGTTACAATTATATATTATAAACATCATAATTTTCAAATCAAAGAAATTCTATGAAATAGTTGCAGAATATCTCCAGTTAGAGTTCAACAATTATTTTTAATTATAATAGAATCTGCGCCGATGTGAGATTTCAAGAAGGGTTAAAAAAACAATATACAGGGTGTTTCAGAACTATGGGATCAAACTTCTAGGGGTTGCTCAGTGCAACAGTAGAATCCATTTGAGTATAGGAACCCATTTCCGGAAATGTGTCACTACGCCACTATGGCCCTTAGACGCGTTTAAATTTAGAAAAAATATTAATTACCTAAATAGGATCTGATGCATTTATTTTTACCTTTTGTATGATACCATCACAACAATTGTTCAAAATGTCTTCTTCCAACCTCAATACGCCGATTTAAACGCCGCACATGATTTCGGCGGACTACACTAAAAATTTGATCCTTGTTTTGAATGATTTCAAATGCTGCTGTTATTCGTCCAATTAAGTCTAGCACTGATTCTACTGGAGTTTTTAGACTAAAGACTTTACATGTCCCCACAAGAAAAAATCGAGCGACGTTAAATCAGGTGACCCGCTGAGCCAAATACTCGCGTACTTATACAGAAAAGTGAGCCGGCGCTCCATCATGCTGAAACCACATTTGCTGTCTAACGTTTAGTGGAACATTTTCAAGGACTTCTAGGAGAACTTCCTCCAAGAAACGCAGATAAATAGGTCCTGTTAATGGTATGGCCCAATTAAATAGTCACCAACAATGCCTGCCCATACGTTGACAGACCAACGATTCTGATGTTTTCTTGGAAAAATTGCATAAGGATTTTCTTCGTCCCAAACATGGCTATTCCTACTATTAAAAATACCGTCTCTTATGAAAGAGGCTTCATCGGTCCACAAAACATATATAAAAAATTTGGTTGTGCAATGATGATCCAGAAGCCATCGACAAAATTGAACTCTAGGATGATAATCGGCTGCAGTTATACCTTGAACTTTCTGGAAGTGGTAAGGATGGAGCTGTTGCTCGTGTAGTACCCGCCAGGCAGAAGCGTTACTCGTATTTATATTCTTAGCGACGTCACGTGTGCTATTTGATGGTTCATCGGCAACTCGCTGAAGCAACTCTTCTTCAAATTCGACCGCTCTTACGGTTCGAGCAACACCAGTATCATGCATCTTGGTCTTAAACATGCCTGTCTCAGCGAGCCGCCGATTAACCGCAATAAACTTTTTGTATCCAGGATGCTGTCGTTCGAGATAACGTTCATGATACAACCGCGATGCTGCTCGTGTATTGCAGTTTGTTGCTCCGTATGCCAAATGCATATCCGCCAATTCTTGATTGGTAAAGCTTTCCATTAGCAATAAATGTTTAAAAATTGTAAGCTATAAAATTTTTAAACATGACATTGAGAATTGACATTGATAAGCGTTGATTTTAAACAATTGTTGTTATGGTATCATGTACAAAAGGTAAAAATAAATGCAGCAGATCCTATTTAGGTAATTAATGTTTTTTATAAATTTTAACGCGTTTCCGGACATGGGTTCCTATACTCAAATGGATTCTTCTGTTGCACTGAACAACCCCCAGAAGTTTGATCCCATAGTTCTGAAACACCCTGTATGAGACAAGAAACTGCTAGGAGTACAAAAACGAGGAGACGGACATAAAGGACCGATAAGAACTATAAAAGAAATCAGGAAGGATAGAAATGATGAAAACCTAAACAGGAAAGAAGACTGGGAAGCTACTAAAAAATCTGTGAGAAAAAAGGAGTTTGAAGGTCTAGTGATGAAAAGAGAACAGGAAGGATCTAGCGTAAATTAAAACTATAAGAAAAATCAATGTGAATGGTGGATTTTATTAACTGAAATCTCCAAATTGCTGCGGTTCAGTTCAGAAATCAATTTTTTTAAACCATAATTTTTCATTATGGACCTGAACCCTGGAATTATACGGTATTATTACGCCATTTTTATTGAATTGACAGGCATAATCTTAATTTCGTAACAAAGGCTTTTTTTTAATATTTTGCCATGGATTGTTAATTTCTTTCGGGCAGTTATATTTAACACCAAAACTTTATAATATTATATCAAAACCCATACAGGAAAAAATGTCTACAGCAACGTTTAAAGTTTATGTAAGGCAATGGATTGAACAGACAGATGCAACTATATTTCATCGTTTGGCGAATAACTTGTAGCTTGTTCTTATTATTTTTGTAATAACAGAGCGATAACTTTTATTAAACGTTTGATAATTCTCATGTTCTTTTGTCGATTATGTGCTACTGTGAGTATTTGAATTTAAATAGTGTTGTCTTTTCTTATTATATGTGTTGTGCAAGATGTGGTTGCCCTTATTTTTAATGTTGTTTTAAAACCCGCAATAAGAATAATTGAATATGGACAGATACGAATAAATTATGAGTGATGTATTGAAATGCCATTGATAGAATATTTTCTCGGACTTGACAAGAAAAACCCGATATTGACCTTTAAACCCGAATTGGACCATATATATCCCTAAAGAAAAAGTACCAACAAGCTTCTAAATAGAGCAGCTTCGGTACTAATCGTTTATTTGTTCCTTGTACTTGTACGTAAAGTAGAATAAGTATGTTGTATTTAAATTTTGTAATTTTGGAAATAAACGTATTATTATTATTATTATTATTATTATTATTATTATTATTATTATTATTTTAGTTGAGGTTTATCTTTATTTATTACAAGAGTCAGAATGATAAAAGAGAAGAAGAAATAATAAGAAATGCTTGTGCTAGCTAGCAGATGGCTTTTTTATACGAGAATTTACATATTTTGGATCTATGTAACTTAACTGGAAAAGGATTATTTGTGTAGAACATTTATTTCTGATAGAAGTTGAGTTTTATAATTTCTTCCGGGAATTTAAAACATACTATTGTTTCTTGTTCGATAAACTTATCAATCCTTGTTCTTTTGGATTTTTCACCTTTACGTATATTTTTTGATTTTGGCTTTTCTTCTTCTAATCATCCTTTGCTTCCTATATTTAACTTCATTGATTGCCATTCCTTGCCCTTTTAAGTCTTTTTAACATTTTTAAAGTTTCCGATTTTTGCTCTTCGCATTATTCATAGATGTTTTCATAGAAGAATAAATAATCGGATGAAAAAAAAAATATTTGATATATTTTTCTCAGCTTTTAGGTTCAGTGAGTATGATTCTTTGATGTTTCGTGTGTTTATTGTTTTTTTTTTTAATTCTTTGCTCATCTACAGATTCTCTACATCTTACATATTTGTATTTTCCATTTTTTTAATCTTTTTCTTATTAGGAATTTTTCAGTACTCATATTTTTCTTTTAACTTAATTTTTTGGCTGAAAGTAAATTTATAAAACTCATTATTTATTCATCAAAAAATGTAAAAAAATTAGTTAATATCTACCTAATAAGTCGGAATAAATAAAATGTCATTCCAAGAATCATTAAACTATTTATTCATGAATCCTTCACATCTATCTATAGAATTATTAATTAATTTCCTCAGTTACTTCTACGAAGAAAAATACAATGGAAACACTTTTTATCAACCAAGAAGAAATGAATATGATCAATTTTTGAGCAACATAACAGGTGAATTCATTGATTTTGAGTAAGAAAAGTTCTCTTTTAATTCTTCCAGGCAATTGACACAAAATGCCTAAATAAGGAATGTGATCAATTTTCAGTAACATAAGGAATATAATTAATTAATTTTAAGTAATAAAAGTATCCTTTTAATTTGTCCAGGCAGTTGAATTTATTTTTATTATCAATTAACTGGAAGAATCAGTAAATGGCAAAAAGGCCTGAAAAAAGGAATATGATCAGTTTCTATAATATAAGGGACGACTAGTGAATTTATTGATTTTAAGTAGTAAAAGTAATCTTTTAATTCGTCCAGGCAGTTGAATCTATTTTTCTTCTAAATTACATGGAAGAATCAATAAAACAAAAATTAACAACATCAACTCAATGGTTTAGATTTAAATGTTCCGAAGTATTATTCAATAACTTTTGTAAGAATTCGCAATCTTACATTGTTTGATTATAGTATAGGTTCCACTATTTTAAAAAGGGTAACTAAAAAGGGAAGTTAGGGAGTAATTTTCGATTCTAAGTTGACATTTTTGTCTCATGCTGAAAAGTTAGTTCAGAAAGCGTATAGAAATCTAGGATTTAGAACTAGATGCAGTCAAGACTTCTCATGCTCTGTCTATAAAGTTCTGTACTGTTCGTTAGTCCGTTCTGGTTTGGAGTATGCTAGTCCCATATTGAAAATATTGAGAAAGTCCAAAATAAATTCTTAAGAAATTGTTCTTTTAAACTTAAGGTTCCATTAGCTAATGGTCATACTGATTACAAGTCGGTCATGTCAGTTCTCTCTTTCGACTCACTTGAGTTAAGGCGTAATAATTCAGACTTGTGTTTTATTTTTAAATTAATATCTGGCATGACTGATTGTGATTATCTTTTAAATAGGCTAAATTTTCGGGCGCAAAAATTGACTAGACTGAAAAAACTCTTCTATGTAGATTTTGATAGTAGTTCTTATGGACAGCATAATCCTATAACTAGAATGCAACGTTCTTTCGATATAGGTATAGTCTTGACTTGCACGTTTCTTTTAGCAGTTTTAGGAGTTTTCTTAAATTAATTAATTAATTAGTGACTCGTTACTTTAACAGGTTTCTTTAAATTAATTTGTAACTTTGATTGATTTATGTCTTACTATTATCTAGCTTAAGTTGTATTATTATTAGTATCTTTTGTGTTATTTTATTTTTGTAAAATTGGTGGATACCGTTAAATAAATAAAATAAATAAAAAAACTCAACTTTTCATTAATTTTTTTAAATGCAGTGCAGTCTGATTTAAAAAAATATCTTCCAGGCAATTAAGGCAATGCCGAACCTCACTAATTAAAAATGGTTTTTCGTTTGGATTGTTCTCAATGAAAATGAGAAAATTGGTTAATAATATCATAAATAAATGATTCGTTAAGAAATAGTTGAATGAATTTTATTGATATCACTTATTGAATAACGTCTGAACTAATATAGATTTGACTGGTGAACGTCATTTACCTTTTGTTTCTTTGAATTTTCGTGACAATATAATGAATAGTTAATATTTTTCCACAGTTCGAGAAATGAAAAGCTTAGTATTTTCTTAAGATACTAAATATTTTTTACATCTATGTTTAAAAAAGGTGGTAGTCAAAACTATAGCCCCGACTCTCTACAATACCAAATACTCAACAACCACCGTTCTAGATATACGAGGAATCGGAAAGAATTAAAAAAGTTGATGGATTGAAATTTGCCCTCTTAAGGGAGTTTGATCCCTCACTCATGAATTTAGGGAAGGGTTAGGGTTTTAGGGAAACTAACGTTCTATGAGTGGACTCTCTTTGAGCTGATTATGAGTTTGGGAGAACCATCAGTGTCTTTTTCTAAAGGTGGATTTTTTCTGAACTGATTACATGTAGTAGAAAGAATTTCACTGTAGTTAAGCCATTTTAAACTGAACAATCATAAAACCAGACTCCTTATTTTCAGGAAGATAGTTGGTTTACAAATGGATGGGAATCTTAACTGAGAGAATTAAGTATGAAGTAATTTTTTGGCCATCATCAATAAGTCCCCAAACTATCGACACCTTCAAGTGTTTATTTTAACTGCCTGGAAGAAAAAAATTAATGAATTTAATAATTAGTACTTATTTATATTAAGGAAAAAGTTCATTCTGAAGTGGAGTCAAGATAATATTGAAAAGTTAGTAGGAGAAGTCTTTTCTCCAAAAATAAGAATCAGACTAGCCAACAATAATAAAAAAATCATAAGTAAGGGCTTCAGCTGTTCCAGACCGACGAACTTTAAAATCCCTCTTTGATACCTAAATAGTTTATCCTCTCTAAGCCGATAAGGGAACAAAATCCATTTTCAAAAAATCCCTGGATGAAAAGCCAAATAATTGAAACATTTACTGAACTCAAGCGACAACCACCACCCTTCGGCTTATTATTTTTCCGAGTGGCACCCCTGGAAACATCGTCAATTTTTCCCACGCTTTTGCGCGATTAATTTCCAACAACAGGCGGGATCCGGGAAACGCGAACTAGAATACCGGGACAATATTATTCCGGGCATACAGACCGGGTGGAAGTACACGAATGACATTCTGCCTGTTGTACGGACCTGAGGTGGGTTAATGGAGGAATATACGCTTTTAAACGGGTTTATTTTCGTGTTAGTGCTGACACAGGCGTGTCAGCTTTTAAGGGTGTTTAAGATTTCATGAGATGTAAAACTGGTTCTCGTCATATTCTTCTTTTAACACTTTTCTTTTCTATATTTATGATTTGCCACTTGTCCAGTCTAAACTTCATACTGATTGGAGAACATTTCTACCCGTTGGATGAGTTTCTTAAGCTTGTGTGATGGGGCAAAAAGTTCCAATTCATCCATGTACAACTGATGAGATGTTGTGCGTCTCTTTTTGGTGTTTAGGAGTAGTATCCTATTCCAGTTAAATAGTGAATTTAGGGCTAAACACGAAAGAGGGCTTAAGAAATCTGCTTGGTACATACCTGGGTTAATCATGATTTAAGGGGTAGTTATGTAAGAAACATTAATGACGTGTTAAAAGAACTCCTTCCTTTAAAGTGTTTATAATTGGAGAACCAGAACCAACCAAGTATGCGGTACAGTGTCACATGCCTTTTAGTACTCGATGTAGTAGCAAACCAGTCTCCTTTGCTTCTTCTTGAACTTTTTAAATATAGTGAGTTAATGATAAGCTGCTCTTTACACTTCTTGATTCCTTTCTTACTTCCCTCTATGTGTTTGTTCACTAGTTTTGCAAAGCACAGTATTATAATTTTGTAAATAGTCTGTAGCAGGTACTATCTCTTAGACTCTAGTGTTTCTGATAATTTCAGGGATTTACATCATCTCATTTACTTCTGATTTCTTACATCTGTGTTCTCAGCTTCTTGTTTTAACCACTTTGCATTTTCACTGTATTGTTTGCTGACTCCATTTTTGTCATATTATTACTAAATATAGTTTATTACTAAATATAGCTTTGTTTATATAGTTTACAAAAAACGTTACATTTTCATTGTAAAATTAGATTTAATCTTATAAATATCTAAACATAGAAAAATAGGATTACTAAGCCTGAAGTCCCTAAACAAATGAATAAAAGAATTTTCAAATGATTTTTAGAAAACATTTGGGAAATTGGGGCTAAAGATTTCAATCTAGAAAATAAATGCTTTCTACCATAATATTTTAATCAGCCTGAATCAAAAGTTTTCAAGTATAATTTTCCCATATTTAGAAAACAGGGATTTACCGCAAAAGCAGATAAAATAGGTAAATTCCACATATTAGCAAAAAAATTGCATTGACAAAATATCTTCATATTATGACTAAAAACCTTTTTTTTTAATGGTTTCGGACTAACGAATCTTTAAAATCACTGCGGAGTATCACGTATGTAATATCACGTATACAATCATGTATATTATATGATATACCTACTGTATCAAAAAAAATATATATATTTTTTTAATGTTAATGTGAGTTTTTGTTACCTACACCTATACGTTGTGATACGCTTTTAATCCATAATGAAATAAGAAACTTGACCTCTATGTTATTATATGGATATATACCAAATTACCTAACTTATAAATTTAGGCTAACGTTATCATTTGTATTAATGACGGGTTAACAAAAAAAACTTATATAAATGCCATAAGATTTCAGTTTTTTACCTAACCTAATCCATTAATCAATCTATTGAAGAATTGTTGAAAATTAGCTAGTAAGCGAAAGTACCTTTTCTTTTTTTAAATTGTATCGCATTTTTCTTACTTTGATGATACAGCAAATTTTATATTCTTATTAATGAAATATACAAGCGTAACTATTCTTTGTAATAACAACCCTAGCGTTTTGTTTGAAGATGCGTAATTTAAATTTAAAATTATAGTTATATTCTACGTATTTTGTGTATTGGATTAACACCAATACGTTTTCTGAAATAAAATTAGTTATCATTGCGGATATATGAATCTAAGCTTATCTTCAGTTAAGATTATTAGTCTTAGTTATAAAGGAGTTTTTTTTTGTGTAGTACGTGGTCTTAACCATATATCCCACTTCATCGACATTCTCTTACCTTCTTTTTCTTTGACTCTGGCCCTTAGATATTTTATCCTCGACCATCCACAGCGCCTCTTGGGCCTCCTGCAGCAACGTATCCGCTCCATTTTGACAACTCTGCGCCGACCCTATTTTAACACAAAAACAACCCACCACTGTTAACGTTAACAACAAAACCACCGAAATCCTCTGTCTAATAAGGCATAAGCGTTACCACAGCGGCGCTACTTCTTCGTATACTAATCCTCATCTACCACGGTCTTAATTACAATTTTTTTTCTTTTAACAATATGATATGCCAACCGATGTTCTCTTTGCGTTATGGTCGGTAGGTTATATGGACTAACGGATCGGTCGTATATACCCAGTGAGAGAACATAAATTTTCTTATAAATAAGAGGACGATACATTAATTTAAGCTGTATAAATATATATGCGAAATGTATATCCTTAAGTGCCCTTCAGGGCCCTCGTTAAGGAAATACATTAGCTCCCTTTTTGATCCCTTAAAGGTTGTAGGATTGTATTTTTTTAATGGACTCGTCTGCCCTTGGGAACGCGGGAGTTTGATTCGACAAGGGGTTTTTTGCTACGTAGGTTTTTAAATAATTTTTGATTTTATTGGCTGAGATTGGTGTGGTCTCTTTATTCCAGGCACTTACCTTTTTAAGTATTTGCAAGTCATTCTGAGTTTCTTCCAGGCAGTCAGTGAAAAATCTACTTTAGTAGTAAGAAAATGCATATTTAATAGGATGTAATTAATTTCCATTATTGAATATTGAAAACCTTTGAATTGGGTTTCTAAGTGGTGAAATATTGATTTAGTCTTCAACTCTAACTTTTCCATTTTGTTTTTTTCCAAAATGTCTCAACCTTTTTTCATGAACATATCTGATCACTTAAGACTTAAACTTATTGAAGAAAATAAGTAAATATTTAATGGAAGGAATGGAGATTTTATTTATTTCTTCCCAAAATCTACTTCAGTTGTAGAGGCAAAGTCTTCTTATTCTCTTCAACATCGTCGAACGGAAATTAATTCCCAATAAAGATCATTTCACCCAAACTCAGAAACCATCTTCCGTTGATAAGAGTTTAGATGTTTTTTGAAAAAAATTTGCATCATGTTACTAAAAAACTGACGTAAACATTTTAAATGTTTTTTTTTTATGTTGTTATTTGATATTTATTCTTATACTTAGTGTTGAAGTTGGATTTTCATTTCAATGCTTTAAATATTTATAAATTATTAAGCTAGTGTTACCTCGAACAATCTGTTTTACAATGTCATGCTGGTCATAAAAAGAGAAGTCCTTAAAAAAATTTTAATAAACTAACTTTTTCCCTAAATGACCATGGTTATCCAAAAATGTTTATGGTAACTTAAGGTGGATTAAGTCGATTAGGGAAATCAAATTTTGAGAAGGATATGTCAATCTGGATGTCATCATTTTCTTTAAACTGAACAAATAGATGTTGTGTTTCTCCATCTGAATTAACTGAATATCATTTCTACTCCAACATTCTATCTAAGTCGCACAGGATTATCAGGGTTGTTAAAATCAGAACCGGAAAAGTGTTTGAAGTAAAATCGATAATTGGTGACATTTTTAGTCAGCCTTACATGACAGATCTTCCTCCAAGATTTTTGTAAGGATAAATTCAATGGAAATGTAAAAAAGTCTATGATTTCTCTGACTGTCTGGGCAATTCCTAATATACAAACTAGTGCATAAAGTATTTGCATGAATATCTTAATCTAGATGAAGACAAGGAAAAGGAAATACTAGACATTTTCCCAGTGGAAGTCCAAGAATTAAAACTGAATTGTAAAAAAAATGTTAAATTGAGAACAGTGCCATAGATATGTCCAAAATAGTATTGAATCTATAATTATACCCTGGAAAATGATAATACATCCAAGATGTACCTCAGCATTATTAGAAAACACTTAGGTATGGCATGTCATAATTGAAATTTACCTGTCTCCAACTCTATGTAGTTGCACGATGATTCCAATTACTTAAAAACTTTAAATTGGAAGAAAATCATGAGGCTTGGCTTGTTTTCCACCCAAAGAGAACCTATAAAAGACAATCGTCAAATACAACAGTTAAAATGGCACTATTGTCATATCAATCGGCCATCTTGTGTGGCAGACTATTCCGCCCCGCCACATTCAACCTTCAAACCGGTGCCTACTACTATAAACATTAAAACTAAAAATGTTTTTGATAATACAAACAAACGAAACAATGTGATTAAAAACAACAAACAATCATAACCTCAAAAATATCCGTTTTGTGCAGCGAGATCCATACTACAGCGAGATACTACGCGACATTCCACCCTGGGTTTCAGCACCGCCTAAACATTCCACTATAGGATTCGGCAGGAGTCTTTATTCTGCTCGTTTGATTTGAATAAATCTCGATGCCGCCAAACTATGAACTATTTGAGATGCCGAATCGTATAGCGGAATGTTTAGGCGATGCTGAAACTCAGATTCGAAGGTCATGCAATATTCATTTATAACGGTTGCTAAAAAGCTTAAGTGCAATGTTTCAGCGGAATGTTTAGATTGTCGATGTAGGCGTTTCCAGTTTGTTTTTGTTCCAAATTTCTCAACCTTTTTTCAGGATCATATTTGATCCCTTGAGACTTGGAATCTTGATTAGGTAATAAAGTTTATTCAAGAAAATAAGGAAATATTTGAGGCAAATGGAAATTTTCTTTATTTTTTCCAAGCAATAGAAGAAAGGAAGGAACTACTATTGACAGTTTGACAGTTTGAACTACTTTTGACAGTTTTGACACCTCTTAATAAAGTGTTAATAAATGCTTGGATTAATTCAATGGTCATTAGGGATTCTAGGCAGTGAGAGCTTGAATTTGCTTGTTAGATCATTTCATTAAGGTAGCTTCAGTGTTGCTAGGTGAAAAATAAAACTAAATAAACGAAATAAAAAATCTGACAGAATAAATGCAAGTTACCAGCTCCGCAAATCCCAAAGTCGTAGAGTCCAAGAACATATTGGCAACTATAAATTACTAAAATTCCTACTATTACTACTTATAGGAGTATAGTAGGAATTGGCAGCAGTTTATAGTTATATTAAATGTGAAATTATTCGTTGTACAATTTTGGTAAGAGCCAGAAAAAAGTGGTGAAAAACCTGGTGAAAATTCACCAGACCTGACAACGTTGGGTAGTAATTTTTTTAATACTAACTAGACAGTGTGAGGTTGAACAAAGCGCCAACTATATAGCATGGCTTTAGGCTTGTTGAAGTCTTGTAATAGCTCCTGGAAGAAAGGGGAAAAGAAAATAATGTGGATGTACTACAACCAGGATTCCTTGGGCTGCCTGGAAAAATTGCAAACAGTATTACAATTTCTTTAAAAAATCGACATCTAACATATCTAAACGATTTCTTATATTTATGTAAGGCTTTTAACACCTTGCAATATAAAAACTTGTGCCTTCTTAATTCCTAAACTGAGACACCGTGTATACAATAAAGAAAACCGATTAGTTTCACGTATCTCGTGACGCTCGTGGGCAGAGTAATAGCACATGTGAACATTTGAAAGCTTCATAAGCAATTAAAGCATCTAGGTATGTGTATATAGCATTTATGACTTAATGCTGGCTATTCAAATGTGAAAATAATGAAAAGTGAGTTTTGTTGCCTAATAATAAGCAGTTTTTGGGTGCTATTTATTATTAGAAATTTACACTTGAAAAAATCAATGTAGAGAAAGTGACACCCTATTGTTTCCCAGTAATTTTCAAAAATAGCTCGCAGCACACCTTCAAGTAATTGAATAAATTAACTAAATCGTCTTGTCGTTTCAAGTATGACCATCCAGCATGCGATGCCCATTACAACGTAATGGTCTGTTATCTCGCTTCGAACTTGTATTGTAAGTTTATTTAATTGTTCCGCAAGTATGAGTATGTGGGGGACAAGTTTAACGCTTTGGATATTTGAAATTAACCCATTTTTGTTTTTGCGGTTATTGTTGGATGTATGATCAGTATCAACAATTTTTATGACTTTTATGGTTTGGTTTATTGTACATTTATATATTAAAGTAAAAAAGGCCTTGGATGAAGCATTTCATGTTGTTTATACAATGCGAGACTTATTGATTACTTGTTTTGCATTTTTTTTCAGGAAATTTTAGGTTGATTAAAGCAGTTGGGTTTAGGATGTGGTTGTATTATTCCATTTAGTTTGTAACAAACATAATATTCAACATTACGATAATAATATAATTGGCTGTAATTTCTTTAGAGCCAGTTACATTATTATTGTATAACTACATATAATTAAAGCAATCACAGATATTTAATTATGACAACATTACAAAAAAACCTGTTAGAATGATGAATATTTGAAAAATTACTTGTTCAAAAAAAAGTTTGGCTTCTTTAAGACTGTTAGCGTTATACGAAATAATTTTTTTGTTTGTTTTCTCAGCAATTTTTCTCTAATCTAAAAATTAATTTTTCATTTCTTTCAGGCTGTTAAAGTATTTTTTGTTTCCTTCAACAAGCTTAAATCATTATTTTTCGTTTCTTCCAGTCGTTTGAGGATTTTTTTTTTGTTTCTTTTACTCAATTTCTCAGCAATTTTTAAAGTATTAATATTTCGTTACTTCCAGGCATTTGAAGTGAAGTTTTTTTTTTCCTCAGCCAGTTAAACTAATTTTTTTCTCAACAATGTTAGAAGTCACATTTCTTTATTTTCAGACATTTCAGTTTAATAATAATCTTCCAGATATTTGAGGATTTTTATTGGTGTCTTTACTGGAGTTGAAATAATTTTATTTTCCATTTTTCAGCAATTTGTTCAGCAAAAAGTTCAGCAAAAGTTCAGCAAAAGTAAACATAATATTTTTTATTCCAGGTAGTTGAGGATTAAACAACCCCAATTGCCTGAGAAAAAACCTATTTTTTTGGATCTTTTCTCAACTGCCTGGAATAAAAAATGTTTGATCTGTTCCAGGCAGTTGCTGGGAGGAAACATCATTTTATTGGATTTTTTTTCAAAATGCGTCTTTCTATGCGTAGGAATCTACTATCAATTACGCGATAGGAGGTTTTCCAAAACTATCGAATTTTTTCAAATCGGAAATTTACTTGTGAAATATTTCTTTTAGTTCTCTTCATCTTATGTGGTGTCATCTACATAATATTTAATTGCTGAAAAACATGAAAAATATGTGTAAATCCTTGGATAAAATAAAAAAAGTCAATAAAAAGAACGAACCTCAATTTAAATACCTGCTCGAAGTTGGTAATAGCGTTTATGAAAACCTACATATGAATGTTCGTAAAAATATTTTTGCCATCATAAATTAATTAATGATACAGCCGGTACTCGTTAATTGCTTCACCCTAAACAATAATATAATTAACTTCGATGAAAATTGGCCTCCAATCATTTATAATGTGGAAATCAGTACATATTTTCTAACTTGAATTCTTGAATCCTTCATTTTCTCCGATATATTATGTATAGTCCATATTTTGAAATTTACAAATATTAAACTTACCCCTTTCTCTTTATTCTTTCAGGCGAAGTAATAGTAGAAATCCACAGGGGCCTCCCAAGAATAACAGTTCCTTTACCGAGCAGAAAAGAAAACTGCAGTTTCACCGTAAAACCGATCTCGAACACCGTAGGTGACTTTATTGAAATGTTAAAGAAGGAAGATAAGGGCATCGACAGGGTCGTATGTAAAACGAAAGAGGGCACGAGGATAGCGTCTTCCAATACGATAGAGACCCTCTTAGAAGATGATTTTAAGTTAGTGATAAACGACTGCACTTATAATGTAAATACTCCGAAAGATGAAAGACTGACACAGGAGGAAGTTCAAAGGTAGGGCAATAATATTAATATAAGAGGCGCTTTTTATCTTTTTTTTTGTTATAATATCTGCCTAAATTCATTCATTTTTTCATGTAAACATAATCTACATTTTGTATCTACCGAATTGCCACTGTCAGTGTCAAACCCGATTAAGAAAAAAAATATTTGCGGCAACGTTGGATAGCATTTGTCATTTTGTGTCTCATTGCCAATTTGTCACTTGTCCGTATGGTCTCTTAAACCTCATTGGTTTCATGATCTGTATATTTCTAATTATGAAAAAATTACTTCGCCTTAGGGGAATTAAAGTAAAGAGTGAGGATAAATTGTAAGTGAATATAAATTACGCAAATTGAAAGCAGAAAATAAATGTGGCAATATGTTTTACGTATGTCATTATGTACCTCATTGCCAATATGTCAAATGTTAACACTTGATTCAAATATTCCAGTCCAGTAGAAATCTTCCTGGATTTAAAATTTCAATTTGTTGACGAGGTCCAATCAAACACTTCTATACTTTTAATGTGGTAAAGTAAATTAATGAAAATTACGAAAAGTTAATTTGATACGACATACGCCATTTTTTGATAGACGTCACACTAACAGGAACTTAGCCGAGCTTCAAAATTTCACCAATCAAATATGAAATAAAAATACACTCTGTGGTACAACTAACAAGAGATATATATATTTAGCCTTTACACTTGACAACGAAACTGGATTTTGTTTTTCCACTAAATGTCATTTTTATAAACAGTTATGAAAAATCCAGATACACTTTTGCTATCTAGCATACAATTTGAAAAATATGCATCAGCAAATGCTGAGATAATACAGGGTGTTTCAGAACTATGGGATCAAACTTCTGGGGGTTGTTCAGTGCAACAGAAGAATCCATTTGAGTATAGGAATTCATATCCGGAAATGCGTCTAAGACGCGTTAAAATTTATTAAAAACATTAATTACCTAAATAGGATCCGCTGCATTTATTTTTACCTTTTGTACATGATACCATAACAACAATTGTTTAAAATCAACGCTTATCAATATCAATTCTCAATGTCATGTTTAAAAATGTTATAGCTTACAATTTTTAAACATTTATTGCTAATGGAAAACTTTACCATTCAAGAATTGGCGGATATGCATTTGGCATACGGAGCAACAAACTGCAATGCACGAGCAGCATCGCGGTTGTATCATGAACGTTATCCCGAACGACAGCATCCTGGATACAAAAAGGTTATTGCGGTTCATCGACGGCTCGCTGAGACAGTCATGTTTAAGACCAAGATGCATGATACTGGTGTTGCTCGAACCGTAAGAACGGTCGAATTTGAAGAAGAGGTGCTTCAGCGAGTTGCCGATGAACCATCAAATAGCACACGTGACGTCGCTAAGAATATAAATACGAGTAACGTTTCTGTCTGGCGGGTACTACACGAGCAACAACTCCATCCTTACCACTTCCAGAAAGTTCAAGGTATGACTGCAGCCGATCATCATCCTAGAGTTCAATTTTGTCGATGGCTTCTGGATCACATCATTGCACAACCAAATTTTTTACGATATGTTGTGTGGACCGATGAATCCTCTTTCACAAGAGACGGTATTTTTAATAGTAGGAATAGCCATGTTTGGGACCAAGAAAAGCCTTATGCAATTTTTCCAAGAAAACATCAGAATCGTTGGTCTGTCAACGTATGGGCAGGCATTGTTGATGATTATTTAATTGGGCCATACCTTCTACCGGAACGGTTAACAGGACCTATTTATCTGCGTTTCTTGGAGGAAGTTCTCCCAGAACTCCTTGAAAATGTTCCACTAAACGTTAGACAGTAAATGTGGTCATCATTCAGCATGATGGAGGGCCGGCTCACTTGTACCGGCGTACTTGCTGTACAAGTACCTACGCGAGTATTTGGCTCAGCGGTTTGGGCACCGTTGGATTGCCAGAGGTGAAGCAGTTTCTTGGCCTCCTAGGTCACCCGATTTAACGTCGCTCCATTTTTTCTTGTGGGGACATGTAAAGTCTTTAGTCTACGAAACTCCAGTAGAATCAGAGCTAAACTTAATTGGACGAATAACAGCAGCGTTTGAAATCATTCAAAACGAGGATCAAATTTTTAGTGTAGTCCGCCGAAATCATGTGCGGCGTTTAAATCGGTGTATTGAGGTTGGAGGAAGACATTTTGAACAATTGTTGTGATGGTATCATATACAAAAGGTAAAAATAAATGCATCAGATCCTATTTAGGTAATTAATTATTTTTCTAAATTTAAACGCGTCTTAGGGCCGTAGTGGCGTAGTGACACATTTCCGGACATGGGTTCCTATACTCAAATGGATTCTACTGTTGCACTGAACAACCCCTAGAAGTTTGATCCCATAGTTCTGAAACACCCTGTATATGCACGTTGACTGCCATGAGAAGCAAATGTGGCTTCACAATTAATTTCATCTAATGGCCGTGTGAATCCACGTAAGCAACTCAGGTCGATCAAGCGTAAAAAGCCGCGTGAAGCTACATCTGCTACTGGGCGGTGTGCTTTTGTTATGGAGAACGGCCGTATGTGCGTAAAATAAGGTTTTGGCTTGTGTCATCAAGAGTACTATATGGCTTCACATGGCTGTAAAGTAATATGAAATTAAAACGCATTACCTTCTTTTGCTAGTACTAGTATATATTTCTAATTATTATAAATTGAAAAGAAAACTTATGTGAAAAAACGCACAACATAACGAATACAAGATTCTATCAAACAAGATTTTTTTAAAAATCTGAACAAACTGAAAAAAATTAGCAAAATAATAATTTACAAGTATAATTATACTTATTTAGTACACTGATGAACCGTAAAAAAACAAGGAAGACAATAATTTTTTGACATATGTTGCACCTGAATTTTGTGAATAATGCATGTTTTTGAGCATAGAGTCTACCGCTTTCATCACTCATGTTCTTATAACATACAACGCATCTCTGTCTGCCCGTTCGACCGACATCTTCTAAAAGATGTTGTGGCGTTGATGGTTCTTTATGAAGTTGAACCTTTGAATTTTTAATTGGAGTAACTCCCATGTGACAAGTTCCTTCAATTTAGTAATACTCATCTTGTCGTTAGTAACTTGCTGGTGTAATATAAACGCATTTACTAAAGAGGTGCCAATAAGTAGCTCGATTGCCAATTTTCTATACCATTTGACTCCTCTTCTAAGAGATGTAGCGTATGATTTCATTTGATCAGAGAGATCTATAAACGCTTTATGATTATTGTAATCCACAACAGCGGAAGGTTTTTCCGTTTTCAGAGTGGCTTCACGCGGCTCTTACAGAGTTTATGTACTTTATGGCCGCGAGCAGCACATGCAGCGTCTCATCAAAATATGCAAAGAAAAACAAAAAAAAACATTGTTTTGATTTAAAAAAATAACTAAAATACATTTTAAACAAGTTAAACGTTAAAAAAACAGGTGCCCCATGAGATTATTTTTGTAATATTTTTGCAATATTGGACCCAACACTGTTCCTTGTGGTACACCTATTCTCATTTTTAATGGATCACTTAACGTTTCTCCTATTTTAACATATTGGATTCTTTCGTCTGAATGAAAGTGACTTTTTGATATACTGCTACATAAACCCCTCATTTCAAATTTTAACATAGGTTTATTTTTACAGTCATTTAGTTTTTTTAAAGACGTGAATTACTAAAAGCACACACTCAGTAAAATACTAGCATAGATTTGATTTTAATCACGTACTCCTCAGATCGTACCAATATTTAGGACCTTGTCAGAGATAGTGTCACACTCAACGTTTAATTATGACACAAATAATACTGAGAGAGAAGAGTATTGTGATTGTCATCATCTTTGCAACGAGTGAGTACATTACGTAATTAGTGTCACATTGTTTGTAGCCTCTTACAACTAGCCGAGTTTTCTTCAAATATCATTTAATCAAATACATCGATAAGGATATCGATGGACAAACGATCCTCTTGAAAATCCACCTGAAATCAATGATAGTTTGATATAATATAATTTTTTAAGTGTTATTCTTCACCAAGGCATCCCTTCACCCTGTATTGGTTCCTTCCATCCATGACCAACTGTTATTGGTTGGATATGGCACAATTTCCCAAGTGTTATCCATAAGGACCCTTAACATCATGATTGCTATCGAATACAAGCAAATAGGTTTGTTAATATATGAATAGGAATAAACGCAGGATCATTGTCTATATGTAGTATGGAATATGAGTAAACGTGGCAACGCTGTCAAATAAATACAAAACAAAGTTGGCATTTAGTAGATCACAGGAAAATATTATTTAGTTAATTTTTCTCAAGGTTAACATTTAAAAGTGGGTACATTACAAAAACTGGTATAGGCCAATCAGTGTATTTTTTGTTAAACCATTAAATCACACTTCAATTACGTAATAATCGCGGTGAGAAAGTTTATTAAAATCCACCCTCACTTTCTCTTCACTTTATACTTGGAGGGCAAAATTGCTTTTCTTGTTCATAAAAGTGTCATAAACTCCGTCCTATAGTACCTCGTTTCATGCAAATGGGCAGTGTGTTTTTACCTCTCCCTATTTTGGCCCTTTTTCACTTCTAACGATTGATATTTCCGTATTTTCAGCCTCCATGACATTAAATGCCTAGTCCATAAACTATACGAGCAACTGAACGTACAAGAACACCAACTATCAAAGGAACGAGAGTTGGTCATGGAACTGGAAGCTTTAAAGCAAGAAGTTCAACCGTTAGAACAAGTAAGTATTTTACTCTTAAACATTCAAATCTTTTTTAAAACTCAGCATCAGACAAAGCAAATACAGAAACCCATTTTTCCTAAAAAATCAATTTCATTTCACCCTCGCGTAGCATCTGGCAACTTTCAAACGTCCCAAATGATCCCTTATTGGAATTATATGGCCGTGCTGGAGATACAGCTCTTAACGTCACTGGCGTCTGTCCAAATCAAATAAGAGTCTACATATTCTCGTTTAGTTTATGTAAGTTTGTTGGGCTTTACTGAATGTGGATAATGAAATGCGGACAAACCGCTCCGGAACGCCTGGGTTTAATGAATTGTAGTTTAATTGCTTGCACAGTGGACAGTGTTATACGATTATTCGGTATTTTGAGATCGGATTTGTAATAAATGAATTAGGGGATGCTATTATATGTTTATACTGTGAAACTGTTGTGAAAAACTATTTTCTAGAGGGAGCAAGTCACTTTACTTAATGTGACTACATCATTTTATTATTCTCATCTATGATACGTCAGACTCAGTTGGGTATTTTATTTCGAAATTATTCTTTGGGTCTTCTGGAAATTGTGTTTATCTGTCATAGTTTATGTAATGTGATAGAGAAACCCACATTAACTCTTAAATTCTTCGACGATATATCAGACTGGGAAGGAGATATTTCTTTTTTTGTCTATATAATCATTTAATTTCGAAATTACTGTCTGAGTCTTGGAAAGGAAAATTGTTTTTTTTTTCAGAAATAGCTTACCAAAAGTGAAATCGAAGAAATGAATGCAAACTTCAAAATCCCTGTTAATAGGAAAAACTATTGTTTCCGGGTCGACGGACTTTCAATACCATTCTTGAGTTAAATATTTTATTTTTAAAATCACTGACGAGAAAAATATTTTATTATTTTTAGGCTGAAAATGAAATAAAATACTTCTTTTAATTATCATATATAAATCTCGAAAATCACTGATGAGATAATTATTATGATATTCATAAGGGCCTACGGGAAACTATTTGCCTCTTAACCTACTTTTAAAGTCACTGTGAGAATAAATATTTTATTATATCAAAGCACAGATCTGTTAAGTTATATGTGCGATTCAAGACAATAGGAGGAAATAATGTTTTTCTAGTTTGGTCTAGGTCTAGGTTTTATACAAACCTATAAAATCTCGACTAAGAGATAAGTTTCATAATATATTTTACTGTATCAAAATTCACGATTTTTTAACGTCAATGTTAAGAATATTTTATTGTTGAACCCAGGCCGAAAGAAACACTGGATCTAACATCTTGAAAACCACTACTGTGATAAATTTATTATTATCTATCGGAAAAATTATCTTGCCTCACTAAAATCGATAAATGAGTATTTATCCCTAAAAGCTTTATTCATTCGAAACCAATTACATATTAAATTAAAACAATTATTTCTATTATTTATTTAGTACAGTTAAGCCATATAAAACTATTGTAATTTGAATGTTAAAATAACGCTTAAGCTTGTGATTAGTTACACTCGATTTAGACGTAAAAAAAATCTATATGGTGCATAATAGTGTAAAACCTTACTCCACAAAAATTTAATTTTATGTTTCAACTTTTATATTCAGGCAAGAAATGAAATCGAAGTTGTGGCACACAAACGAAGCAACTGGTTAGCCTGGGCCGGACTCGGTCTAATGTCCGTCCAGTTTGGAATTTTAGCCAGACTCACCTGGTGGGAATACTCCTGGGATATCATGGAACCCGTCACTTATTTCGTCACCTATGGAACTGCCATGGCTGCTTACGCCTACTTCGTGCTTACCAAAGAGGTAAGAAATCCTGTTTTCTTTGCGTGTAAAATTATTCACAATCAACTATTTTAGGAGTACGTATTAACGGACGTACGAGACCGCCAACACTTACTAATCATGCATAAAAAAGCCAAAAAGGTGGGCGTAGATCTGACCAAGTACAACCAGCTAAAAGAGCAAATTCACAAAGTCGAATATAAACTTAAAAAACTCAGGAACCCCTTGAAGCTTCACTTACCGAAAAATGGAAAGACAGTTGCTGCAGCCCCAATAACCGAAGCCATCGCTACTACTCCTGAAGCTGCCGCCCAGACTGAAACCAGTAAAATGAAGAATGGTAAGACGGGTGCCGAAGCAACAACAACGCACGCTATTACTCCTGATGCTACCATCCAGACTGAAACCCGTACGGAAACCAGTAAAACGACTGCGAAAGAGGGCGTTAAAGTGACTGAATGAGTGTGCGTGTAAGTGCGACCAAAACCAGTGCCTTCAATTTATGGAGGACTCACTTTTTTTTACTGCAGTCGTTACTGTTTTCTCGGAATGTTCTTGACGCTCAACTTAGAATTAATTTAGCTTTAGGGTGTATTGTTTCTAGTCGACTCGCCATCATTTGCCTGAGCTGTAAATGGTGGCCGGTTGATTTATATTATATTTGACCAAAGAGTGTCGTTTTTTGCACTCGAGTGTACGTAAACTTCGAATTTATACCTTGCAAGCTTTAATTGTTGAAATCTCCTTAAAGGTACGGTTTTTTTTTTCTGTTGAAATGTAGAACTACTGAAAAGGGCTTTTTGGTAAGAGGGAGCTCCCAATGAGGTACTTTTGATGAATTTTAATCGTTTTTAGGATTATAAAAAAACATTGGTAAGGATAAAATATTTGAATGCTTTGTAAAATATTCCCTAGCATGTTTTGTCCATTGAATGTGGTCCTTAACCTTCTTGCACTATAAGTGTTCTATTCATTTCAACCGTTCCTACTTTATTGCTGATCACTGCTCACACTTCCTCTTCCTCCGATCCACTGTAACGATTTGAGGATTCCCTTTTCGAAAAAACTCAAGATCTTTAGCATAATTTACACTATGATTTTATTTTTTCCAGACAGTTAAAGACATTATTTATTTCTTTGCATATAGGGTAGTTAAAAGTTAAAAATAACATTCTGTCTGGAAAATAAGAATTAACGAAAAAGGAAAAATGAAGGGTAGAACGATAAAACACGAAAAAAAAAACAATTTTCATTGACTGAGAATGACTAATTGAATTGACAGATTTATAAAAAAACAGGAAAATCACAAATATTAAATAAAACGAGTTATGCTACTGGTTCTTGGTACTGTTCATATATTACTTTGTTTGCCATTTAATGCCGATCATACTGAGACAAGGGGCTAAATTTATATACCCGTTCCAGTGTTGCCAGTAAGAAGCAACGTGAATATAACCTTAAACTTTTTTATGGAGCTTATTTTTTAATCTGTACCTGCTGATTGCCTTACCATCAACACAAGATATAACCAAGCCAATTAAGGAACAGTTCCCACTGGAAGAAAATATTTATAAAAGCGAAAACTCAGCTTAAACATGTTCTGGTAACACTGATATGAAAACGCATCCGGTAAGCTTAAGCCTTCAAGTTAATAACGACTAAAGTGACATACCAATTACAGTGTTGCCAGAATTTTAATGATGCCTTCTTGAATAAATCGGTTTGATTCACTGGTGATACATTAAACCATAAAGCAGGTAATATAGGTTAGATTGAATTCGCGGCAATGACTAAACTTTTTATTTCATATCGTTTTTCTTTTCTTTATTTGTTTCTAAGAAAAATATAGTATATATTTTAAGGTTATTTTAAAATTTGTTCTTTGTTGAACTGCAACGTCGGAATAGGTGTGTGAATTTAGTTGCTAGTTTGAACTATGACATGTTGATGGAAGAATGAAGGTTGACCCTTTCAAAATATCGATGATTGGGCGAAGGTGAACAACGTCTTTCTTGTCATTTAACATAGACCAATCAGAAGGGTATGAGTGGTTCGATTTATATGAATGAATTAAACTTTGTTTTTTAATTTTGTCTTCACGTCATGGGTTGTGCGATAGATTCTTTATAAAAGTAATTTGGTTCACTTCCATGACTGGTTATATTGGAAATTTGATTTGTTATTCAAAACTGGCAACGCCGGAGTGGTTACTTAAATTTAGTGGCTAGTTTGACTTTGATGCATATTACATATTGACAGTTGATACAACCAATATATATATCAAGGTAAGTGCACATGACGAGATTGCTTTATTAAGCTATTAACTACAGATAAATCCCACTTCATTTAAATAAATCCTAATTAGGTACATAGGGTTTTGTGAGGATCTTACCTGGTTTTCTGTAGGATATAATAATCAGTAACATAATAAAAATTCAATTCCTTTAGAGTTTCCACAACTCTATATTAAACCAATTATATATGACCTTTGCGACTTCTATTTCCTTTGAAATTTTACAAACATTTTCACGGACTAACATAAATTCTAAAACATCATCCAGTTTAAACGAGCCAATAAGAATTCGCATAAATCGAAAGGTTAACCAACTAATCTGTCATTCTTGTCATTTGAATTGGACCAATCAGCTTTTGATCGCGCATTTTGTATTTATATGAATTATGCCTTTTTTTTAAATGTCTTTTTGTCATTCGTGTTCGTAGTATACAATATTTATTAATGACTAATTTTATATGTTATTCGTTTACGAAAAAAACTGAACTAAAAAATTCCTGTAAAACTTGATTTTGTCTTTTACTGGAGAAAATCATTTAAAGTGAAATAAATTGGATTTTTATAGTTGTAAACCCTTGAGTAAGCGGTTTCCCGAACGTTGGACCTCATTAATTTATTTAATGGTATTTCAGTAGTTCTACATTAATCAAAATCATTAAATCCGGTTTTCCTAACCCAATTCTGTTCCCATTAAAATATTCCTACTATAAAAATTGTAGTGCAATAGCTTCCGTCCTAAATTAATGATTCTATAATTTAGCTCACACCCCTGCCTCCCAACGTTCCATCATCATACGCCTTACTCTTTTTTACATAAAATGTAAAATAAAATCTTCTCGCCGCATATATACGCACATGTATAAACATGCACATTTCGCTGTGATTACGAGCTGTTTTTTACACATTTAAGTACTTGAGGAACAATCATGCGCGCTTCGCTTATATGCTTTTATTTTCGGTCTCTATTTACTAGGAAATTATTTAAAAATTTAAAAAAAAAAAACGTTTTCGTCGAGATTCTTGAAGAAATGTGCCAAAGTGCACATCAATCGACTTTTCTAACTTTTACTGTAAATGGCTTTCCCATAGTTTTTAATCACTGAATTCGTGATACTCTAGTGAGAGAAAATATACAAGAAAATATTTCTAGCTACTTTTTATTATAGCTATATATTATATGTACTAAAAGTTATTTTTTCTTTTTGTTATATATATACACATATTGTGATGTTTTAAGAGCGGTTGAACGAAAAACTACCAAATCTGGACTGAAAAAAGTGGATTTGGCTGTATTTCCCGTCAATTATTCTTGATTTTAGCGTTTTTTTGTCTCTTTTTGTGTTTGT